>NW_027170999.1:47500-50000 GCF_036898095.1 Palaemon carinicauda
TTTTTTTATTTCTTATCCAACTCTATTTGATGAGAAATTATTATGATTTCGTTTATTTTTCTAAAAAGTGTATTCACCTACAAATACGTATGTGATGGTAGAACATTATTTTCCTTTATTTATAACTTTCCAGAAAGGAGACCAAGATAATTAACGGCAAATCTTACGAGATCAGAGGAAATATCGGGAAATGAAATTATATAATGCAACTGAATGTTTTAAGCAAAATATTATACGAGGTAATTTGGGAGTGAGGATGCAAAATATTCTCTTTTGACATTGATTGACATTAATGGTTGGATTTCTCTATCGTTAATAAGCTTTCCAGGGGGACGATTATATCTCTGAGGGAAAAGTCGGGAAGGAAGTGGACTGGAATCAAATTTCTGGGCAAAAGTTGCACTGCGAAAGTGGTATGTCTGATGGTCATCTTATTTGTATCTTTTCTGATAAGAGTCATAGATGTATTGTCTATTACCGGGCGAGAATGTAGTTCTTTTATAATTATTGTACACCACCTGAGATTTTTTTTTTTTTTTTTTTTTTTTTTGCTAGTTCTTCTCTGTTCCAACAAACCTCGTGTTCATGAATTATTTGCAGATTCATAGACACTCAGTAAAACTAGAATGAATGGGTGTTTAGAAATTATGAGTTGCTCTGTTATTTACTCGGGAAATAAGTAGGAAAGTGAAATGACGATCTTTAATAAATTATTGAGACATAAGAGTGAGTTTAGTAAGTGATAATAGCTAACCCGAATTATTATTTGTTTTTAAACATTCTAATTGAATTTCATGCATATTTGTGGAGAGGTATTGGTGATATCTGCACGGGTCAGGTTAATCAATATGAGAAGTAATAAGTAAGTTGTCATTAACGTTAACTAAAAGCAATCCTGAAACGTATTTGAACTAAATTTCAGAAAATAACAAAAAGAATTTTATAATAAAATAAGAATCCTGGAAAAGGGTTTTTTAATGATTTTCAGAACTGCATAAATACACCTGGAAATTATTTAATTTCCTGAAATAAATCCCAAAAAGAAATCCGAAAATCTTTTATAATTTGAGAAAAAAAAAATCTGAAAATAAATGTAAAAGAATGTAAAAAAAGGAGATATTATCTTACCTCTTAATTATTATTGATAAGATTCAATATTTACGGTTTTTCCCTTAGACGAGTAATATATTAATCCTTTTCATATGCTTTTAATTCTTTTATTTTGCATAAAGGGAAGCATCATATATAGTCTTTATAAATGTTATTATCCCTCAGACACAGGACCTATAAAGTGAATGGTCCTGAAAAATGAGAGAGAGAGAGAGAGAGAGAGAGAGAGAGAGAGAGAGAGAGAGAGAGAGAGAGAGAGAGAGAGAGAGAGAGAGAGAGAGTGTATCAGGTAATGTTTTGTATATGAAATAAGGTTACCTTGAGAGAGAGAGAGAGAGAGAGAGAGAGAGAGAGAGAGAGAGAGAGAGAGAGAGAGAGAGAGAGAGAGAGAGAGAGAGGATGAAAGTATATCAAATAATATTTTATTTGTAAAATATGGTTACCTCGAGAGAGAGAGAGAGAGAGAGAGAGAGAGAGAGAGAGAGAGAGAGAGAGAGAGAGAGAGAGAGAGAGGGTGGATGCGAAGGTAAAGAAATTGTGTTCTGGAAACCATTAAACTTTCTCAGAAGTCTTCCAGATAGAATTTTTAAATAGTTCCAGCTTTGTTCTGGATTCAGAAAATTATAAAAGATTTCCTAATTTCCTGCCTGTAATCGTTATGTTCTCACCAAGATTTCTTCATTGAGTATTTTCAGAGAAGTATAGAATCAAACAATGTTCGATGAAAACTATTGAACAAAATATCTTATACAACAATTATTCATAATTAAATATTGATTCCTTACCGTTCACACGTTGATCAAATATCTTGATAAATTGAATTTTGCTAGCAGTATTAAAAACTTTACTGTTCGCCTTCTTTTGTTCGTTATACAAAGAAAAGGCGAATATGTAAAAGAATTATGATTATATCCTTTTTTTCCATATAGATAAACGTCTTCATTATAAGGAAATATTATTATCGATATATAAACCTTAGTGAAGCTCAGTCTAGTTTTTAGACTAATGAGATAGAGTATTTCATCCCTCGTTACGTCTATTCGTCCCTAAATAGATATTTCGTCGAGTGAGTATAAAATGTAAGAGAATCGTTCATTGTGATTACTCAGCTTTTAGTGAGATATTTTACCTATTGCAAAATGATTATTACTTTCATTATCAAGATCTACACGTTTAGTTAACGTTTTTTTTTTTTTTTTTTTTTTTTTTTTTTTTTTTTTTTTTTTTTTCCTCCGCTTCAGCCTCTATCATCTTTTTCTTTGAGCAATCAATTATATAAACATATTATATTCAGATATGATTACGTTCCAGATACCTTTGTATCAAATGATTAAAATAGAAGTATGGGATACAAACCATCAAGAGGAAGAATTTCTGATGTATCCGTTAT
>NW_027170999.1:55000-95000 GCF_036898095.1 Palaemon carinicauda
TCGCATCATCGGTCTTCATAAGGACGGATACCTCGCTTAAATACCAAGAAGCAATAAGACCATCTACGATCCTGAGCCATTTTCTTTAATGCATATTTCAGTGATAGTTCTGTTTATGTAAAATAAATATTTGAATTCGCTCTTGATTAAAATTTATTGCCATTGATAATTTTTTAAACCTCCAGTATTTTGAAAATGGTGCCCAACGTGGGGCAGGTTAAAGGTCTTTTGCTTCATGGTGTTCTTCCTCGTCGGGTTCAATCTTTCGATCGCGGTCACACATTTTTATCTTCGTGAATATTTTATTTGTCTATTATTTTGCTGGGTTGGTCATATTTTTTTGTGAATATTTGCGAATTTGCATAGGTTATATTTCCTTCGATAACGCTTTGCTTAATTTCTGAATTTGCTAATGGGTTTATTCCATTATATATTGCACATTTCTGCTTTTTAAGTTTTAGCTGAATTTACATGCAATATGGAGAATTTGAAGGCTCTTAAGATTTCACGTAGTCATTGTCGAACACAGGTGACCAAAAAGTGGGACAGTGTAAGGCTTAAATATGGTACTCTCATTGAGCAAGAAAGAATTAGTTATGTATTATCCCTTCAAAATTTAAAAACAGTTAGATAGTTTGGACTCTCAGATAGTGGATATGCTTTTCAGTGAACAAAAGGTGAATCTGATATCAAAGATTAACTCGATTGTTGTGGTATTTATACGGATAATATTTTATCATCATTAGCTATGCTCGAGAAAGTCACAGCAGAAATTCCCTTGCCTAGTAACCCTTCTCCTAATATTAAATAGCCATGTTTGCCTCTTCCTGTATATAATAATTCTGAAGGGGAAAGCATAGAAATTTTTCTTAAGGATTTTGAGAAGGCTATGGAGACAATGAAAGTAGACTCTTATCTTAAATTTATTTATCTCCAAAATCAACTAGGTAAACAGCCATTATCTCTTGTGAAATCTTTATCTTCTACTGAACAGAATTATGAGGAAGCCAAAGCCTTGTTACAAAAAGCTTTTGGTTCTGAATTAGGTCAGAAATTTGAAACTATGCTTGCCCTTTCAGGATTAAAATTAACGTATGACTCTGACCCATATGCCTTTATTGGTAAGATGAGAAGCATTAAAAACTCATTTGCTGCACTTGCAATAACCATTGATGATGTCTTGCAATATTTCTTTTGGGATGCTATGAATGATGGTCTTAAATCGCAATTAACTCAGATTACAAATAAAAACAAACCTTTGCTTAAGGATATTGAGGATATTTTTGAGGCCACAGAGCGTTACCTTGGGGTTCAGAAAAGATATCAGGAGAAGAAAGGTAATCGCAAAGTTCAGTCAGATGCTAGATCAACATTAAGTTTTGCTAGTAACGTATAGGTTGACTCTTCCAGTGCAGTGAAATTAAAGGGTTGTATTTTGTGTAGGGACGAAAATGGTTCCGAAGATGCTGATCATCCAGTTAACAAGTGTAAGGTTTATGCCTCTCCAAAGGCAAAGGTCGAAAGGCTGCTTAAGTTGAATGCTTGCACTAAATGTGCTAATCCTCATAAAACAAGTGCATGTAGATTCAGGTTCTTGAGAAAATGTAACAAATGTAACGACTGGCATTTCAGTTTTTTGTGTGATAGTAATGGTAAAGTTGCTACTGATAACGTTAATAAAGGAAAGGGCTCTTCCCTTGGAGCAACAAATGGAATGATAAGCATAGATTGCAATAAGGTCCTTTCACATACTGGGGCTTCCGTTATACCCACTTTCTCGGTTGTTTTGTCTAATAATGAGCAAATGCGTTGTCTTAAAGACAGTGGTTCTCAGCTTAATTTTATTGATGCTGAATTTGCAAAGCGAAATAATTTGGAAGTATTGGAGTCAAATTTCAGTGTCACTGTAAGAGGTATTAACTCTCAAAGAAATTTATTGACTAATGTTGTTCGTGTTAATTTAAATAATAATGTGAACAGTTTTTATGTGGAAGCAAACTGCCTTCCAGAAATCAATACAAAGCTGATTCTTCTAGGTTTGAGTCGAATTGTTGAAAGATTTATGGAAAAGGGATATAAATTTGCAGATAAATTTTTGGCAAAAGGGGAGGATATGATCTCTGATATTAAGTTCATACTTGGGACTCAGTCTATTCATTGTTTACCAGAATTAACGAAATTGTTTGGCTCTGGCGTTCCCTCTGCATATTTGGAAACTTCCCTTGGTATTATGCTTTCTGGAAATGTTAATGAATACCTGAGAAATTTGCAAAGTATTCCTCACAGCAGTAATTCTACAAGGAATCCAAGCGTATTACTTAGTCATTCTGAGGCTGATTCAGTGACTATCACTGAGCCGGAGAAAGATCATTCCCCTAATACTGAATGTATTTCTGCTGAAGTAAATTATGCTGTACTAGATGATAAAGGTAATCTTGTTCAATCTGAACTAAAAAGACTACAGCTGCTGTTCTCTCTGAACAGTGTTCTCAGATATTGAATTATGATAAAACTTTGTATAATGAATCTTGTGTCGAAAATGATGTGCATTTGATAAATTATGTTTTGAATTCTGTTACACGCAGTGATGATGGGAGACTGGTGCTTCCTATCTTATGGAACAAGAAAGTGTCTCATCTTCTTAGTAAAAATCAAACTCTTTCAAAGTTGGTTCTAAAGTCTAATTTTAAGAGATATCATAAAGATGGTAAGTCTCTTGGAATGATAGACGATGTTTTCAGAGAACAAGAGCGTCTAGGTATAATAGAGAGGGTAGATAATTTATCCCAATTCCTGGAGGAGCACCCTAGTTTTTCCTTTTTGCCACACATGCCCGTATTCAGGGTTGAAAAGGAGAGTATCAAATTTAGAAATGTTTTTCTGTCTAATATTTGTGAAAATGATCCCTCAAAGCCTTTAACAGTCAGCCACAATCAGGCAATGTTAGCGGGCCCTTGCCTTAATAAGAAAGTATCTACTTCTATACTGCAATTGAGATTTGATAGCAATGTCCTGTGCTTTGACTTGAAAAAAGCCTTCTTGCAAATTGTGCTGCCTGAATGTGATCAGCAAAAGCTTTTGTTTTATTGGTACCGAAATGTTGCCAAGGATGATTTTTCATTGATAGTGTACAAACATGTTTGGCTTCCTTTTGGTCTTAGACCTAGTCCTGCTTTACTGCTTTTAGCTTTATATTATATTCTCATGATTGATATAAAGAATGATTCGCTACAAATTAGGAATTTGAAGAGAAATATTTATGATTTATGTTATATGGATAATTGCGCGATTTCATTCAATGACCCTGTCAAATTGAAATGGGCCTTCGATAATTTGAAGCAGATTTTTGAGCCTTATGGATTTGAAGTACAACAGTTTATGACAAATTGTAAATCTTTGCAGAGTTCCATTGATGGAGAAACTGGTGAGAAGTCGACCCCTGTGACCAAGTTTTTTGGATTGCTTTGGAATACAGAGACTGATTCTTTGTCCACCCAGAAATTAGTTTTGGATAAGAATGCTTCATCTAAAAGGCAGATTTTGAGTTCAATTGCATCAAATTTTGATATCTTTAATTTTTGTGGACCTTTACTAAATAGAGCTAGAATATTCATGCATTCTTTGCAGTGCAATAAAGAAATTGGTTGGGACAATAGGCTATCCGAGGATCTGTTAAGAGAATGGAATAATATTGCTAAGCAGCTAAATTCTTCTCCAACAATTTCAGTTAATAGATTTGTTGGTAGGAGAGATGATATGTATAATTTGATTGCATATACAGACAGTTCTACACTCTAAAAAGTAAGGGTATAAAAGGGGTAGAAAAAGGGTATTTCTAGTGGTTAAAATAGCATACCCTATTGGGGTACATAAGAACTATAATATACCCTTTACAATATACCCATATCAAGGGTATAACATATACTTGAGATACCCTTACTTAGGGGTGTATCGTAGGTAAAGAATATCCTTTTACAGGGTATTCTATACGACATAAATACCCGTGAATATTAATTATAATTTTATAATTAACATCTATTCCACCATTATATAGGTGTAGTTATATGTCATAAGTATATAACGTAATAAGGTCAATGATTTTAAAAGTTTGGTTTATCAATGTATTATTTCCATTACACTTGAAAATCAAAAGTATATATATAATATATAAAGAGTGATGGCAGAAGCTGCAAAGCAAACCGTACGCAGAAATCTGTGAAAAGAAAATATTTGTTAGTGTGTGTGTGCCTAAATATATATATATATATATATATATATATATATATATATATGTATATATATATATATATATATATATATATATATATATATATATATATATATATATATATATATATATATATATATATAGAAAAGAAAGGAAAAAATGTCAAGAAATCATTGGCGTCAGTGTTTGCTTACAGACTACTCGTAATCGTAAAGTTATTGTTTAGCTGAATACGTTGATTATGGTTTTTTTTCCTCCCAGACAGCTTGACGCTCTCTCTCTCTCTCTCTCTCTCTCTCTCTCTCTCTCTCTCTCTCTCTCTCTCTCTCTCTCTCTCTCTCTCTCTCTCTCTCATAATTAAGTACTAATGATAATTTCTTACTTATTTTCCCCAGTGTTAGTAATAATGATTTTTTAGACTATCACAGCCTGAATGCAAAACTAATGATGATGTCTGGCAGTTTTTATTCGTAACGTTGAAGTAGGAAATAATGTTAAGTATGGTAGTTTTGACTTTTAAAATACTGCAGAAATAATGGGGATGAGTAACCTAAAATTTATTCAAGGCAGCATTTCAGATAATAAGAAACATACATACCACATTTTATCATACGTAAAATTATGGTAAAAAGTGTTATAGGTCACATAAATACCAGAGTCAATGCAAAAACAATAATAATAAATACAAAATAATAATAATATAAGGAGTATAATTATAATAATAGTAATAATAGTAAAAAGAGTAAAGGAATAATAATAATCATAGCAATATTATTATTATCATTTCATTTTGATATCAAAATAATAATAATAATAATAATAATAATAATAATAATAATAATAATAATAATAATAATAATAATAATAATAATAGTAACAGTAAAATTAAATGAGATTATGGAAAGCAGTCAGCGAGAGACAGAGGGGAGAAAGAATTCGCCTGGCGAGAGAGAGGGAGGACTTGTCTCAGTTGTCGTGCCTAGTGACGTCACATTAATAACGGCTATCCGAGAGAAAGCTGTACATGAGTTGACAAAGAGCAATTTCATATATATATATATATATATATATATATATATATATATATATATATATATATATATACTTATATATACACACACACACACACACACACATATATATATATATATATATATATAAGATTGATTGAATTATTATAACTAAAGAAGTTACTAAAGTCTACTAAGTAGTATGTCAAAAGGCTTCGTCTCTGTTTTAACCATCTTTCAGTGCAAACCACCACGTAGGTATATGCTATTTAGAATCATTGTCAAAACGAAATGAAATAATGTAAGTGTCATTCTCGAATAGTTGTGGTTCTTTCACCATAGTTATGACATGCAACAGAGACGTACATAGCCGCGTATTTGTATGGTAAACCGCCGCCTTTTTATAAGCATCTACCGGCGTTTTTCTTTCAAGTCAGAGTTGGCGGTATATATACATGTTGGGGACCACTGTCTATGCTTGCATAGATGGACAGTTAGTGTTTTTACCTTGGTTAGCAGTTAACAGGTGAAATACAGTGTAGAAATTATAATCCCGATGACGCTAATCGGAGCAATTTATCTTCACTGCAGAGCACATAAGAGTCCAGACGCCACTGACATTTCCTGCCAAATTCTGGGCCTCTCGAAGAATCTCCAGACGACAACAATACAAATTGCCAAGTACCGCATTTTGTAGGAACTTGCTTCAAAACTATCCATAACTCAAAACCAATATGTTGTTCGTAACTTTTTTGGTGCATTACACTATCAATGTAACAATATGGTGATTTAATACAGAGTAAAAGTTCATTTCATGACATGATCACACAAACTTACCAAGCCCATTTTAAGACAAAGTACAATAGAGGGTATATTATTCACAAAAAATACCCTGCCTCCTGGTGTTGAGGGGTATATTTGAGCCTTAGGGTGTTTTACATGTATCTAAACCCCAGCTCAATCGTTATACCCTTTCTGTACCTTGAACTTTTTACAGCGTAGAAGCATTTACGGCTGTGTTGTGTTCTTATATAATTTGAGAACTAAAAAAACAAACTTTGTTATGGCTAAGAACAGATTTGTTAACAAACAATTAGAATCTAAATTCATACCTTCTCTTGAATTTAAGGCAGTTTCTTTAGGGGCTGGAGTATTACATGATATTAGAAGAGAATTAAGTGGTTCTAATTGTGTTGAGCCTATTAACATAGTAGGGATGGATCTATACACAGATAGTCTAGTTTGCTTACATTGGTTATTAGCACATGTTACAAAGTTTGATAAATTTCGTAATTTGAGCATCTTTGTGAAAAATAGATTAGATAGTATCTACAGAATATGTGAAGAATTTCCTATCAAGTTTAAATTCTGTGCTGGCTCTAAAAACCCAGCTGATGCAATCGCCCGACCTCTCTCCTATAAGCAATTAATGAACTCTAATTTTTTCAGTGGTAATGTTGCTGATGCAGATATTGATGTTTTCGCAAGTGATATGATGGAAGTCACCATTCCTAATACTGTACATTGCTCAGAGAAGAAGGTATAAGCTCTTATCTTGAAAGTAGTAACGTTCATGTTGCTACAGAGTCTGTGGTTGGAGAGGATATAAACCATTTGGTTTCTATGGATTCCTTTTCAGGCTTCAAGAGTATAGTTTCAATCCATAAGTATGTGATAAGGTTTATTAATAACCTGAAAATTGCAGTAAAGATGAGGGACCCAAGTAAATATTCACATTTTAATTGTCTTACTGATGAAGAAACTTTGTCAGAAGCTTATAACTTTGTAATCCACAGAGACCAGCAGATTCACTTTCCGGAAGTTTTTAAATATTTTGCACGGTCTTGTAATGCAGTTAACGAGATCCTTAATATAATCAACCAACTTAATATTTATCCAGATCACAATGGTATATTGCGTGTTAGAAGTAAGACTGCACGCTGGAAGGACAGAGATAAATTTATGTTCTCGCCTATCCTTTTATCAAAGGATAGCGTCCTGACCAAGAAGTTAATCCTAGAAATGCATAAAATGACAAACCATGCTGGCGTCTACTCATTGTTGACCGAAGTTCGAAAAACTTTTTGGGTTTCACATTTCTTTTCAACTGTAAAGAAGATTTTGAAAGAATGTATAAACTGCAGACGATTTCACAAACATGCAGTCAAATTGAATCAAAGTCCATACAGAGATTTTAGGTTGAAACCTCCCAATATTCCCTTCAGGTCTATTTTCCTGGACTATCTTGGCCCGTATTATATTAAGTACAAGGGGTTAAAACAAAAATTTGGTTGCTTTGTATAACGTGTTTGTGGTCTCGAGCTATAAATTTAAAATTATGCTTTGACATGACTGTACCCACATTCTTGAGAGCACTTCAGTTACATATATGGGAGTATGGTACTCCACAATTGTGCTTTTCAGATATGGGATCTCAAATTGTTGCAGGTACTAATTTAATTTCTGATTTTTTAAGGGACCCAGATACTGTGCAATATCTACAGGAACATGGAATGAGGGCTGTAGAATTTGAGCAATACTACAAAGGCTGTAACCAACTTGGATCACTTGTGGAAAGTTGTGTTAAATTAGTTAAAAGACTTATATATGGTTCAGTTCGAAATACTGTATTAAATTTTCTTGATTTTGAATTTCTTATAGCAGAGACTGTACATTTAGTTAATCGCAGGCAAATTGCTTTTCATGTGTCTTTAAGAGATGATAATCCAAATGAAGTCATTCCTGCTGCAATAACACCTGAAATTTTGCTAAAGGGCTATGAGTTAGTGTCTTTGAGCATCATTCCTAATTTGCAACCTCTTCCAGATTCCGACCCTTTATGGACTCCTAATAAGGATCCAAAAGAGCATATTGAGGACAGTTACAGTAGATTGCGCAAGTCTCGTTCATGTTTAAAAGAAATTTATAACTCTGAATTCCTTGCAAAACTTTTGCATCAAGCCACTAATGTTGGTTCTAGATTCAAGCCAGTATCGCACAAGAATTTGCAAGTTGGTGATATAGTTTTACTAATAGATGTTCATTTGAAACCTGCAAATTATCCTATGGGAATCGTTAAAAGCGTTCAGATGAACTCAATTGGTGAAACCACTGGTGCAACAGTAATGAAAGGAAACAAAGAAAGAGTAAATAGACACTCTTCATCATTAATTCCTCTGAGTATTAATGAATATTCTCACTCTAAAGTAGTGCATAGGTTAGAGGATGAGCATTCCAATGAGGATCTTGCATTAAAGAGGCCTAAAAGATTGGCTGCTTTGAAAGGCGTACGAAAAATCTTTATCTTCATGGAGATGCTTAATATTCATTACTTGTACCTTGTAAATAATGCTTGTATATATTTAATTGTATGGGACATGAGGTTTTTTCTACTACTGATAAATAAAAATTCAATTTCTTCCGACACTAAAACAGTTGAAATTGAATGTCTTTGCTGGGAGTGTTGAAAAAAGTGAAACTTTTTTCACTTTGTTCTTTTTAACTTTTGAGTGAAGTGTCCACCCTTTATGGTCCTTGATTTTCTACTTTGCTTGTTTCAAAATAATAAGTTTCCTTTTTGTTTTTGGGGAAAGTTTAAATCTTTTATAATGGTTAGTTCGTGTTCTTGCTTTGGAGACTCGTTCAGTTTCAGTATGTTAGGTTTTAAGTTTGTGAAAGCATCAATAGTTTCCAACCATAAAATTCCTCCTTTAAAATAATAATTTAATACTAGAGTTTTGAGACTGAACGAAAACCTTTAATTCACCTCAAAAGTTTACTTCTAGTCCCAGCGTTTGAAGACTGCAGTGCATTTTCACTCAGCAGCTGAGAAGGGCGTGTCAACTCTTCACTAATATTTTTCACCAATCGAGCGTAAATTTTAATATGGAGCATTAAGTGACTAGTGTGACCGTTGGTCAAGGATGATCCTGCTTGGAAGTACGAGCACTTGGATTACTTCTTGAGGCTACTATACCATGGAGTTGCATCGATATTTGAATTAACAACGACAGCTGCAATTGACCTAGAGAGGCTTGCTTAGAGTGGAGGTAAGTTGCAAACCACATTGATGCTTGTGCCTTGTAAATTTCACTCTAGTTACTCATTCACTTTGAATGAATTGTCTCCTTAACCTGAACCATAAAATATCATCCAAAGGACCAACCATATTGTTTTCATTTAAAATTCAGAATTTATTACCGGTTTAACTACTTATATTTGTGAAGTGTCTTGTTTTATTCTGCTTGTTCGAGTTCATATTTGCTTCATGCATTTATTATATTAACTGGCAGTTAAATAGTTTTGTTGATATATTTTCGTATATTTGCTCTCTATTAATAGAGCGTATTTATGACATATTTATAGATCATGAGGACTTTTCTGGTATTGGGGGTTATTAGTGAGGTCGCATCATCGGTCTTCATAAGGACGGATACCTCGCTTAAATACCAAGAAGCAATAAGACCATCTACGATCCTGAGCCATTTTCTTTAATGCATATTTCAGTGATAGTTCTGTTTATGTAAAATAAATATTTGAATTCGCTCTTGATTAAAATTTATTGCCATTGATAATTTTTTAAACCTCCAGTATTTTGAAAATGGCGCCCAACGTGGGGCAGGTTAAAGGTCTTTTGCTTCATGGTGTTCTTCCTCGTCGGGTTCAATCTTTCGATCGCGGTCACACATTTTTATCTTCGTGAATATTTTATTTGTCTATTATTTTGCTGGGTTGGTCATATTTTTTTGTGAATATTTGCGAATTTGCATAGGTTATATTTCCTTCGATAACGCTTTGCTTAATTTCTGAATTTGCTAATGGGTTTATTCCATTATATATTGCACATTTCTGCTTTTTAAGTTTTAGCTGAATTTACATGCAATATGGAGAATTTGAAGGCTCTTAAGATTTCACGTAGTCATTGTCGAACACAGGTGACCAAAAAGTGGGACAGTGTAAGGCTTAAATATGGTACTCTCACTGAGCAAGAAAGAATTAGTTATGTATTATCCCTTCAAAATTTAAAAACAGTTAGATAGTTTGGACTCTCAGATAGTGGATATGCTTTTCAGTGAACAAAAGGTGAATCTGATATCAAAGATTAACTCGATTGTTGTGGTATTTATACGGATAATATTTTATCATCATTAGCTATGCTCGAGAAAGTCACAGCAGAAATTCCCTTGCCTAGTAACCCTTCTCCTAATATTAAATAGCCATGTTTGCCTCTTCCTGTATATAATAATTCTGAAGGGGAAAGCATAGAAATTTTTCTTAAGGATTTTGAGAAGGCTATGGAGACAATGAAAGTAGACTCTTATCTTAAATTTATTTATCTCCAAAATCAACTAGGTAAACAGCCATTATCTCTTGTGAAATCTTTATCTTCTACTGAACAGAATTATGAGGAAGCCAAAGCCTTGTTACAAAAAGCTTTTGGTTCTGAATTAGGTCAGAAATTTGAAACTATGCTTGCCCTTTCAGGATTAAAATTAACGTATGACTCTGACCCATATGCCTTTATTGGTAAGATGAGAAGCATTAAAAACTCATTTGCTGCACTTGCAATAACCATTGATGATGTCTTGCAATATTTCTTTTGGGATGCTATGAATGATGGTCTTAAATCGCAATTAACTCAGATTACAAATAAAAACAAACCTTTGCTTAAGGATATTGAGGATATTTTTGAGGCCACAGAGCGTTACCTTGGGGTTCAGAAAAGATATCAGGAGAAGAAAGGTAATCGCAAAGTTCAGTCAGATGCTAGATCAACATTAAGTTTTGCTAGTAACGTACAGGTTGACTCTTCCAGTGCAGTGAAATTAAAGGGTTGTATTTTGTGTAGGGACGAAAATGGTTCCGAAGATGCTGATCATCCAGTTAACAAGTGTAAGGTTTATGCCTCTCCAAAGGCAAAGGTCGAAAGGCTGCTTAAGTTGAATGCTTGCACTAAATGTGCTAATCCTCATAAAACAAGTGCATGTAGATTCAGGTTCTTGAGAAAATGTAACAAATGTAACGACTGGCATTTCAGTTTTTTGTGTGATAGTAATGGTAAAGTTGCTACTGATAACGTTAATAAAGGAAAGGGCTCTTCCCTTGGAGCAACAAATGGAATGATAAGCATAGATTGCAATAAGGTCCTTTCACATACTGGGGCTTCCGTTATACCCACTTTCTCGGTTGTTTTGTCTAATAATGAGCAAATGCGTTGTCTTAAAGACAGTGGTTCTCAGCTTAATTTTATTGATGCTGAATTTGCAAAGCGAAATAATTTGGAAGTATTGGAGTCAAATTTCAGTGTCACTGTAAGAGGTATTAACTCTCAAAGAAATTTATTGACTAATGTTGTTCGTGTTAATTTAAATAATAATGTGAACAGTTTTTATGTGGAAGCAAACTGCCTTCCAGAAATCAATACAAAGCTGATTCTTCTAGGTTTGAGTCGAATTGTTGAAAGATTTATGGAAAAGGGATATAAATTTGCAGATAAATTTTTGGCAAAAGGGGAGGATATGATCTCTGATATTAAGTTCATACTTGGGACTCAGTCTATTCATTGTTTACCAGAATTAACGAAATTGTTTGGCTCTGGCGTTCCCTCTGCATATTTGGAAACTTCCCTTGGTATTATGCTTTCTGGAAATGTTAATGAATACCTGAGAAATTTGCAAAGTATTCCTCACAGCAGTAATTCTACAAGGAATTCAAGCGTATTACTTAGTCATTCTGAGGCTGATTCAGTGACTATCACTGAGCCGGAGAAAGATCATTCCCCTAATACTGAATGTATTTCTGCTGAAGTAAATTATGCTGTACTAGATGATAAAGGTAATCTTATTCAATCTGAACTAAAAAGACTACAGCTGCTGTTCTCTCTGAACAGTGTTCTCAGATATTGAATTATGATAAAACTTTGTATAATGAATCTTGTGTCGAAAATGATGTGCATTTGATAAATTATGTTTTGAATTCTGTTACACGCAGTGATGATGGGAGACTGGTGCTTCCTATCTTATGGAACAAGAAAGTGTCTCATCTTCTTAGTAAAAATCAAACTCTTTCAAAGTTGGTTCTAAAGTCTAATTTTAAGAGATATCATAAAGATGGTAAGTCTCTTGGAATGATAGACGATGTTTTCAGAGAACAAGAGCGTCTAGGTATAATAGAGAGGGTAGATAATTTATCCCAATTCCTGGAGGAGCACCCTAGTTTTTCCTTTTTGCCACACATGCCCGTATTCAGGGTTGAAAAGGAGAGTATCAAATTTAGAAATGTTTTTCTGTCTAATATTTGTGAAAATGATCCCTCAAAGCCTTTAACAGTCAGCCACAATCAGGCAATGTTAGCGGGCCCTTGCCTTAATAAGAAAGTATCTACTTCTATACTGCAATTGAGATTTGATAGCAATGTCCTGTGCTTTGACTTGAAAAAAGCCTTCTTGCAAATTGTGCTGCCTGAATGTGATCAGCAAAAGCTTTTGTTTTATTGGTACCGAAATGTTGCCAAGGATGATTTTTCATTGATAGTGTACAAACATGTTTGGCTTCCTTTTGGTCTTAGACCTAGTCCTGCTTTACTGCTTTTAGCTTTATATTATATTCTCATGATTGATATAAAGAATGATTCGCTACAAATTAGGAATTTGAAGAGAAATATTTATGATTTATGTTATATGGATAATTGCGCGATTTCATTCAATGACCCTGTCAAATTGAAATGGGCCTTCGATAATTTGAAGCAGATTTTTGAGCCTTATGGATTTGAAGTACAACAGTTTATGACAAATTGTAAATCTTTGCAGAGTTCCATTGATGGAGAAACTGGTGAGAAGTCGACCCCTGTGACCAAGTTTTTTGGATTGCTTTGGAATACAGAGACTGATTCTTTGTCCACCCAGAAATTAGTTTTGGATAAGAATGCTTCATCTAAAAGGCAGATTTTGAGTTCAATTGCATCAAATTTTGATATCTTTAATTTTTGTGGACCTTTACTAAATAGAGCTAGAATATTCATGCATTCTTTGCAGTGCAATAAAGAAATTGGTTGGGACAATAGGCTATCCGAGGATCTGTTAAGAGAATGGAATAATATTGCTAAGCAGCTAAATTCTTCTCCAACAATTTCAGTTAATAGATTTGTTGGTAGGAGAGATGATATGTATAATTTGATTGCATATACAGACAGTTCTACACTCTAAAAAGTAAGGGTATAAAAGGGGTAGAAAAAGGGTATTTCTAGTGGTTAAAATAGCATACCCTATTGGGGTACATAAGAACTATAATATACCCTTTACAATATACCCATATCAAGGGTATAACATATACTTGAGATACCCTTACTTAGGGGTGTATCGTAGGTAAAGAATATCCTTTTACAGGGTATTCTATACGACATAAATACCCGTGAATATTAATTATAATTTTATAATTAACATCTATTCCACCATTATATAGGTGTAGTTATATGTCATAAGTATATAACGTAATAAGGTCAATGATTTTAAAAGTTTGGTTTATCAATGTATTATTTCCATTACACTTGAAAATCAAAAGTATATATATAATATATAAAGAGTGATGGCAGAAGCTGCAAAGCAAACCGTACGCAGAAATCTGTGAAAAGAAAATATTTGTTAGTGTGTGTGTGCCTAAATATATATATATATATATATATATATATATATATATATATATATATATATATATATATATATATATATATATATATATATATATATATATATATATATATATATAGAAAAGAAAGGAAAAAATGTCAAGAAATCATTGGCGTCAGTGTTTGCTTACAGACTACTCGTAATCGTAAAGTTATTGTTTAGCTGAATACGTTGATTATGGTTTTTTTTCCTCCCAGACAGCTTGACGCTCTCTCTCTCTCTCTCTCTCTCTCTCTCTCTCTCTCTCTCTCTCTCTCTCTCTCTCTCTCTCTCATAATTAAGTACTAATGATAATTTCTTACTTATTTTCCCCAGTGTTAGTAATAATGATTTTTTAGACTATCACAGCCTGAATGCAAAACTAATGATGATGTCTGGCAGTTTTTATTCGTAACGTTGAAGTAGGAAATAATGTTAAGTATGGTAGTTTTGACTTTTAAAATACTGCAGAAATAATGGGGATGAGTAACCTAAAATTTATTCAAGGCAGCATTTCAGATAATAAGAAACATACATACCACATTTTATCATACGTAAAATTATGGTAAAAAGTGTTATAGGTCACATAAATACCAGAGTCAATGCAAAAACAATAATAACAAATACAAAATAATAATAATATAAGGAGTATAATTATAATAATAGTAATAATAGTAAAAAGAGTAAAGGAATAATAATAATCATAGCAATATTATTATTATCATTTCATTTTGATATCAAAATAATAATAATAATAATAATAATAATAATAATAATAATAATAATAATAATAGTAACAGTAAAATTAAATGAGATTATGGAAAGCAGTCAGCGAGAGACAGAGGGGAGAAAGAATTCGCCTGGCGAGAGAGAGGGAGGACTTGTCTCAGTTGTCGTGCCTAGTGACGTCACATTAATAACGGCTATCCGAGAGAAAGCTGTACATGAGTTGACAAAGAGCAATTTCATATATATATATATATATATATATATATATATATATATATATATATATATATATATATATATATATATATATATATATATATATATATACTTATATATACACACACACACACACACACACACATATATATATATATATAAGATTGATTGAATTATTATAACTAAAGAAGTTACTAAAGTCTACTAAGTAGTATGTCAAAAGGCTTCGTCTCTGTTTTAACCATCTTTCAGTGCAAACCACCACGTAGGTATATGCTATTTAGAATCATTGTCAAAACGAAATGAAATAATGTAAGTGTCATTCTCGAATAGTTGTGGTTCTTTCACCATAGTTATGACATGCAACAGAGACGTACATAGCCGCGTATTTGTATGGTAAACCGCCGCCTTTTTATAAGCATCTACCGGCGTTTTTCTTTCAAGTCAGAGTTGGCGGTATATATACATGTTGGGGACCACTGTCTATGCTTGCATAGATGGACAGTTAGTGTTTTTACCTTGGTTAGCAGTTAACAGGTGAAATACAGTGTAGAAATTATAATCCCGATGACGCTAATCGGAGCAATTTATCTTCACTGCAGAGCACATAAGAGTCCAGACGCCACTGACATTTCCTGCCAAATTCTGGGCCTCTCGAAGAATCTCCAGACGACAACAATACAAATTGCCAAGTACCGCATTTTGTAGGAACTTGCTTCAAAACTATCCATAACTCAAAACCAATATGTTGTTCGTAACTTTTTTGGTGCATTACACTATCAATGTAACAATATGGTGATTTAATACAGAGTAAAAGTTCATTTCATGACATGATCACACAAACTTACCAAGCCCATTTTAAGACAAAGTACAATAGAGGGTATATTATTCACAAAAAATACCCTGCCTCCTGGTGTTGAGGGGTATATTTGAGCCTTAGGGTGTTTTACATGTATCTAAACCCCAGCTCAATCGTTATACCCTTTCTGTACCTTGAACTTTTTACAGCGTAGAAGCATTTACGGCTGTGTTGTGTTCTTATATAATTTGAGAACTAAAAAAACAAACTTTGTTATGGCTAAGAACAGATTTGTTAACAAACAATTAGAATCTAAATTCATACCTTCTCTTGAATTTAAGGCAGTTTCTTTAGGGGCTGGAGTATTACATGATATTAGAAGAGAATTAAGTGGTTCTAATTGTGTTGAGCCTATTAACATAGTAGGGATGGATCTATACACAGATAGTCTAGTTTGCTTACATTGGTTATTAGCACATGTTACAAAGTTTGATAAATTTCGTAATTTGAGCATCTTTGTGAAAAATAGATTAGATAGTATCTACAGAATATGTGAAGAATTTCCTATCAAGTTTAAATTCTGTGCTGGCTCTAAAAACCCAGCTGATGCAATCGCCCGACCTCTCTCTATTAGCAATTAATGAACTCTAATTTTTTCAGTGGTAATGTTGCTGATGCAGATATTGATGTTTTCGCAAGTGATATGATGGAAGTCACCATTCCTAATACTGTACATTGCTCAGAGAAGAAGGTATAAGCTCTTATCTTGAAAGTAGTAACGTTCATGTTGCTACAGAGTCTGTGGTTGGAGAGGATATAAACCATTTGGTTTCTATGGATTCCTTTTCAGGCTTCAAGAGTATAGTTTCAGTCCATAAGTATGTGATAAGGTTTATTAATAACCTGAAAATTGCAGTAAAGATGAGGGACCCAAGTAAATATTCACATTTTAATTGTCTTACTGATGAAGAAACTTTGTCAGAAGCTTATAACTTTGTAATCCACAGAGACCAGCAGATTCACTTTCCGGAAGTTTTTAAATATTTTGCACGGTCTTGTAATGCAGTTAACGAGATCCTTAATATAATCAACCAACTTAATATTTATCCAGATCACAATGGTATATTGCGTGTTAGAAGTAAGACTGCACGCTGGAAGGACAGAGATAAATTTATGTTCTCGCCTATCCTTTTATCAAAGGATAGCGTCCTGACCAAGAAGTTAATCCTAGAAATGCATAAAATGACAAACCATGCTGGCGTCTACTCATTGTTGACCGAAGTTCGAAAAACTTTTTGGGTTTCACATTTCTTTTCAACTGTAAAGAAGATTTTGAAAGAATGTATAAACTGCAGACGATTTCACAAACATGCAGTCAAATTGAATCAAAGTCCATACAGAGATTTTAGGTTGAAACCTCCCAATATTCCCTTCAGGTCTATTTTCCTGGACTATCTTGGCCCGTATTATATTAAGTATAAGGGGTTAAAACAAAAATTTGGTTGCTTTGTATAACGTGTTTGTGGTCTCGAGCTATAAATTTAAAATTATGCTTTGACATGACTGTACCCACATTCTTGAGAGCACTTCAGTTACATATATGGGAGTATGGTACTCCACAATTGTGCTTTTCAGATATGGGATCTCAAATTGTTGCAGGTACTAATTTAATTTCTGATTTTTTAAGGGACCCAGATACTGTGCAATATCTACAGGAACATGGAATGAGGGCTGTAGAATTTGAGCAATACTACAAAGGCTGTAACCAACTTGGATCACTTGTGGAAAGTTGTGTTAAATTAGTTAAAAGACTTATATATGGTTCAGTTCGAAATACTGTATTAAATTTTCTTGATTTTGAATTTCTTATAGCAGAGACTGTACATTTAGTTAATCGCAGGCAAATTGCTTTTCATGTGTCTTTAAGAGATGATAATCCAAATGAAGTCATTCCTGCTGCAATAACACCTGAAATTTTGCTAAAGGGCTATGAGTTAGTGTCTTTGAGCATCATTCCTAATTTGCAACCTCTTCCAGATTCCGACCCTTTATGGACTCCTAATAAGGATCCAAAAGAGCATATTGAGGACAGTTACAGTAGATTGCGCAAGTCTCGTTCATGTTTAAAAGAAATTTATAACTCTGAATTCCTTGCAAAACTTTTGCATCAAGCCACTAATGTTGGTTCTAGATTCAAGCCAGTATCGCACAAGAATTTGCAAGTTGGTGATATAGTTTTACTAATAGATGTTCATTTGAAACCTGCAAATTATCCTATGGGAATCGTTAAAAGCGTTCAGATGAACTCAATTGGTGAAACCACTGGTGCAACAGTAATGAAAGGAAACAAAGAAAGAGTAAATAGACACTCTTCATCATTAATTCCTCTGAGTATTAATGAATATTCTCACTCTAAAGTAGTGCATAGGTTAGAGGATGAGCATTCCAATGAGGATCTTGCATTAAAGAGGCCTAAAAGATTGGCTGCTTTGAAAGGCGTACGAAAAATCTTTATCTTCATGGAGATGCTTAATATTCATTACTTGTACCTTGTAAATAATGCTTGTATATATTTAATTGTATGGGACATGAGGTTTTTTCTACTACTGATAAATAAAAATTCAATTTCTTCCGACACTAAAACAGTTGAAATTGAATGTCTTTGCTGGGAGTGTTGAAAAAAGTGAAACTTTTTTCACTTTGTTCTTTTTAACTTTTGAGTGAAGTGTCCACCCTTTATGGTCCTTGATTTTCTACTTTGCTTGTTTCAAAATAATAAGTTTCTTTTTTGTTTTTGGGGAAAGTTTAAATCTTTTATAATGGTTAGTTCGTGTTCTTGCTTTGGAGACTCGTTCAGTTTCAGTATGTTAGGTTTTAAGTTTGTGAAAGCATCAATAGTTTCCAACCATAAAATTCCTCCTTTAAAATAATAATTTAATACTAGAGTTTTGAGACTGAACGAAAACCTTTAATTCACCTCAAAAGTTTACTTCTAGTCCCAGCGTTTGAAGACTGCAGTGCATTTTCACTCAGCAGCTGAGAAGGGCGTGTCAACTCTTCACTAATATTTTTCACCAATCGAGCGTAAATTTTAATATGGAGCATTAAGTGACTAGTGTGACCGTTGGTCAAGGATGATCCTGCTTGGAAGTACGAGCACTTGGATTACTTCTTGAGGCTACTATACCATGGAGTTGCATCGATATTTGAATTAACAACGACAGCTGCAATTGACCTAGAGAGGCTTGCTTAGAGTGGAGGTAAGTTGCAAACCACATTGATGCTTGTGCCTTGTAAATTTCACTCTAGTTACTCATTCACTTTGAATGAATTGTCTCCTTAACCTGAACCATAAAATATCATCCAAAGGACCAACCATATTGTTTTCATTTAAAATTCAGAATTTATTACCGGTTTAACTACTTATATTTGTGAAGTGTCTTTTTTATTCTGCTTGTTCGAGTTCATATTTGCTTCATGCATTTATTATATTAACTGGCAGTTAAATAGTTTTGTTGATATATTTTCGTATATTTGCTCTCTATTAATAGAGCGTATTTATGACATATTTATAGATCCTGAGGACTTTACTGGTATTGGGGGTTATTAGTGAGGTCGCATCATCGGTCTTCATAAGGACAGATACCTCGCTTAAATACCAAGAAGCAATAAGACTATCTACGATCCTGAGCCATTTTCTTTAATGCATATTTCAGTGATAGTTCTGTTTATGTAGAATAAATATTTGAATTCGCTCTTGATTATAATTTATTGCCATTGATAATTTTTTAAACCTCCAGTATTTTGAAAATATGTATGTATATCTATGTATATATACATTTACACACACACACACACACACACACACACACACACACACACACACAATATATATATATATATATATATATATATATATATATATATATATATATATATATATATATATATATATATATATATATATATATATATATATATATATTGTATGGGTGTGTATATAGATAGGTTGATAGAGAGATAGATAAACATATGAGCTGTTGAATATCCATATATTTTATGAGTGAACCTGTCGTAATGAATTAGGCACATTCGCGGAGAACAATGCCCATCTATTTGTACAACAAAGTAAACTAGTGAAATGTCATCGAGACCTTATTAATGATTTCTTCCTTCATCTGAAAATATTTAAGATATCAATGGTAGAATCACTTGATTCTCTGGTTTGGTTTGTTTATGAAATTCTCTTTTTCTGCCTCCCCACTCTTAACTTCCTCCTGAAAGATATTAGATAATGAAGAACAATTGTATTTGTAAAACTTCTTTCTGTAGATAATTCCTCGTTAGATATGTTACTTTCGTTTTAAAGAGAGAGCTCAAAACTAGAAGAAACTTCATTGAATATTTGAAATATCTTTTTGAACTGGCATAGAGTGTTTTTATATTGGACAGGCTGACATGAGCCTCTCTCTGTTTTTTTTTTTTTTTTTTTTTTTTTTTTTCTTTTTTGTATATGAAAGATATTTTGATGCTATTGTTCTTAATTATTTCATTTTAGTTGTTTATTGCTTCTCCTGTAGTTTATTTTATTCCTTGTTTCCTTTTCTCACTAGGCTGTTTTTCCTGTTGGAGCCCTTGGGCTTATAACATCTTCCTTTTCAAACTACGGTTGTAGATTAGCTAGAAGTAATAATAATAATAATAATAATAATAATAATAATAATAATAATAATACCACATGTTTTCTTAAATAAATGGAAATTTTACAATATGTCACCGTTCATAAGTTATAACAATAGGTCCTGCAATTAACTGAAGCAAAATTCGAGTTGTTTCT
Source organism: Palaemon carinicauda (assembly GCF_036898095.1). Taxonomy (NCBI): domain Eukaryota; kingdom Metazoa; phylum Arthropoda; class Malacostraca; order Decapoda; family Palaemonidae; genus Palaemon; species Palaemon carinicauda. Next base: position 75,482 of record NW_027170999.1, read on the forward strand.
TGAATATTTTTCGAGTCAGTCTGATGAAGGCCATAACAATGGGTGAGCCTCGTTAACTAAACATTTTAATATTAGTCAGCTGAAAGGCACCAACGCTTGTAAAAGTTTTCTCTTCATGTCATAAGTGTACATATCCATCTACGCAGTTGAAAACGTTCTTTCAATATGCATATTTCGAGTAATCTATAAAGTTTGTTTTGCTATTGCAATAACTCAGGCAATTTGATGTTTTGAACCAAATAATTTCAATATATCTCTTACCTGATTATCCCACCGAAAATATTGCATATTTTTTTCATTTGTTCATTGTTTATATATTGAGTCTTCTTATACAATTTTGATCATAATGCACTATAGCAAAGCATGACCAATGATGATTATCATTAAATGACCAAGCTCCAGATTCCCTTTCATGAATAGTAATGGTGGTACCCGTACACTATTTGCGGGATAGTGCAAAACTTTGTAGAATATATTTTCAGACCATGGCACACCAGAAAATACGAAAATGGGTATAGATTTTGGTTTCACATGAATGAAAAGTAACGCTTATTGATACTGACAATTATTTAAAATATAGCCTACTTTGCAGTTTACATAAAGTAACTTTCAGCCATTTGAGTTAGTCATAATATTTATAATAATTCTACAATTAATAAAAGTTTAATATTATAAGTGGAGATGGCATTCGGTATTGTGATGGGCGTCGTTCTGTCTGGGATGTATGACGTGGTATTGCCTCATGCTTTCAAACCGTTTTTAGTATAGTTCCTTTTGTTTCAACCAAAATAGTTGTATTTTAATGTAGCACTGTGTCTACTTGTAATGAGTATATTGCTATGTTGTTATTGAATTTTGATCTTCAGGCTGCCAATTGTTGCTATCATCTGCAATCGATGTTAGGAGTTTAATCACTTCCAAGTTTGATAATTGATATATGTATCATATACGTAATCATCGTAATGTAACCAGATTTGTGAGCTAAAAGAAGGACACTTCCCTCTTGTATATACCGTACATGTGTGTGTATGCATAAAGCACATACATAAATACATACATACATACACAACATGTACATATATATATATATATATATATATATATATATATATATATATATATATATATATATATATATATATATATATATATATATATATATATGGAATTATAAACACACACATACACATGCACACATATCTTTTGATATAATTATGAATACAATTTACATATCTTTGCCAATAGTTATTTAAATTTTACTTAAAATCATGTGCATGCCTTTTGTTCAGTCTTTGGTAGGTATATTTCTGTAAAAGAAATGCACATCATTTGAGACTCCTGTACTATTAAAAGCTTCACATATAAACAACGTTGGATGAATGTACATGTGAGGATGGATGGTCTATCAACCATTACATAACATCTCTCTCTCTCTCTCTCTCTCTCTCTCTCTCTCTCTCTCTCTCTCTCTCTCTCTCTCTCTCTCTCAGACACCCACACATACAATTCAGTAAATATTGGGGCACAATTATAAGAAAGCAGAACATATTAGTAACATTAAAAAAGTAGGGCATATATACAATCAGTTAACTGATTTGTTCCGCTCAAAAGCAGAGCTCTGGTCACCTTGCCTACGCGTATCATACGTGTCTGAGTCTCGCTCTCATTGCATACTCTCGGTGTCTTGTTGTCAGTGTCGGTTGAGACAGTACTTGAGTGGTCATGGTAGTGCACTTCACCAATCACATTACTAGCCTTTCTGTTTCATTCAGTCTGTTGGGGTTTTATGATAATTCCCATTGACCAGTGTATTTGCAGGACAAGAGTACCATGTTTATTGATTTTAGAGCATTCCTTCACAATGGATAAATTTCTTATAAGAAAGGAGGCTAGTGGCAGCCGTGAGTCTGATAGTGAACAATCATTGAACCCAACAAACTCCTATGTAAAAAAGGCAAAAATTCGCCATTATTTAAATAGACAGTATAATGAGAGCTACTTGAAGTTCGGATTTTTTTGGTCTGGAGATGCTGCTCAACCAAATCCATTATGTGTAGTTTGCGGCGATAAAATGTCAAATGAATCCATGGTACCAAGTAAGTTAAAGAGACATCTCACTTCTAAACATTCATCTCTGCAGGATAAAGATCTTGTATATTTTCAAAGGCTTTTAGATCAGCAATCGAAGCAGCGCAATGTATTTGATGACCGCATCAGAAAGGGCTCAGCTTGCTTCAATTGAAGTCGCAAAAATAATAGCATTAAAATCTAAATCTCACACACTTGCTGAGTCAGTTATACTGCCTGCTTGCAAAAAGATTGTTAAATCCATGTTTGGTGAGAAAGCTGAAAAAGAAATTAGCAAAATCCCCTTATCAAATGATACAATACACAGAAGAATTTTAGATTTATCTGAAAATATTGAAAAAAAAGGTTCAGAAAAAACTTCAGGATTCTACTTTTGCATTAACTGATGATGAGTCCACGGATATAAGCAACACTAGTCACTTGCTTGCATTTGTACGTTTTATTGATGGCAGTGAAATAATCAATCAGTTTTTGTGTTGCAAAGGAATGTCTACTACTACTAGAGGTCAAGATATTTTTGTTGTGATAACTGACTACCTTAGAGAAATGAATTTAACATGGAAATCTTGCGTAGGCATTTGCACTGATGGAGCCCCATGTATGACAGGCTGTATTAAAGGATTTGTATCTCTTGCAGAAAAAGAAAACCCACATCTTTTTCGTACTCATTGCTTTTTACACAGAGAAGTTCTTATTTCAAAAATATCACAAGAAGATTTAAAACTGGTGTTACACCAGCTAGTTGAAATAGTAAATTATATTAAAAGTAGGCCTTTGAAGTCAAGATTATTTGAACAACCATGCAAAGGAATGGACTCCCAGCATGTTAGATTACTAATGCATACCGAAGTTCGATGGCTATCGAAAGGTAAGGTATTAACTCGTGTTCATGAATTACACAAGGAATTAATCGTATTTTTCGACCAAGAAAAGCAGGGAAAATTCTGTGAGCATCTTTGTTGTGAACTTTGGATGTCTCTAAACTGGAATACCTAACAGAAATATTCTGTCAATTAAACAACACAAACAGTAGCATGCAAGTGAGAAATTAAAATATTCTGACCTCAACAGATAAGTTAGTTGCTCTAAAAAAGAAAATTATTATTTGGAAAAATAGAGCAAGCTCAGGTAATTTTGATATGTTTCCTTCAATGCGTACCACTTGCATTAAAGAAATGATCCCTATTGTTGTTTCTCATCTGACAGCGCTTGATGAAAACATCGACCACTATTTTCCATCACTGAGCACAGAGAAGTATGATGGATTCGAAATCCTTTCATGAATATTCCCCCTAATATTGGATTACAGTTGTGTGAAGAAGAGGAACTGGCCACCATTTCTAGTGACAGAGATCTAAAAATAAAACATTCTACTGTACCTATTGACTCATTTTGGATATCTGTTCAAGAGGAATATCCCACATTATCTAAAAAAGCTTTATCACTTTTGTTGCAATTTTCTACATCTTATTTATGTGAACTTGGCTTCTCAACCCTAAATAACATCAAAACTAAGAAGCGAGAGAGACTACGCTACACTGAAGAAGAAATGAGGGTCTGCTTATCACACATTCGACCAAATATTGAGGAAGTCGCCAAAAAACACCAGGCACAAGTTTCACACTAATCATCTTCACAATTTACTCTAAGAAAAACACTGAAATAAAGTAAGTTCATATTTAAAAGTGTTTTATTTCTTAAGTCTGTAGTTCAATCTCATATTTACAAGTATATATTCTCTTAATTTTTTCTCTTAAATTTTCCAAGTGTGTCGTGATATTATTATAAGATCCTAAGTGTGCCATTGGTAAAAAAAGGTTGAGAAACACTGCTTTAGATGAAAACATGGCAAGTTCTTCCTAATTCTCAAAAAAATTATCTTCTCATTTATACAAGTAATGTGAATATCTATTCTCAAACGATAACAGAGGCCAAATTGCAAATATTTTACTTCACTGGTGTTGCTTCGGAGATCTTTAATAGGAGTTATATTTTTTTTTTCATGCATCGAAGGTTCCAAATATTTGATTAAAATACAACTGTTGAGATGGGCAGAGGGAAAATACTTATTTGCCATATTAATTCATATTTCAGTCTATAATCTTATCCAGATATTGTTATTATTTTTGCCGCTTCACAACATCACAGCACTCACTCTGTCTCTTAACACGAGAATCTTTTCTTATATATATATATATATATATATATATATATATACATATATATATATATATATATATATATATATATATATATATATATATATATATATATATATATATATATATATATATATATATATATATATATATATATATATATATATACTTATATATATATATATATATATATATATATATATATATATATATATATATATATATATATATATATATATATTTGAGCTCAGGCCATGTCGTCCTGATGGAAGTTCCTTCATTAGTAGCGTCCTAGGTATATTTGACTACAGTTATATATCCCTGAGAATTTACTGAAGGTATCCAGAATTCTAACTCCTGGAGCGAATATCCCTTAAAATTTAGAAAAGGATATCGCATATATCAGAGGACGTATTCTTGACACGTCTCATAGCTATCTACACCCGGCATACGCCGGCGGGTCCGGCAGATGCCGGCAAGCCCGGCAATACTGGTGACATGCCGCCGCCAGTCATCGCTGTAGCCCAAAAGTTTTCCAACCTACAAGTGGTTCATGGGCACCCAATTGTGAGACCATCACTTTTAGGGAGTGATTCTTACTACCAATTAATGGTTATTATCTATTAATTCAATCCCCTATATTGAACATGGAAGATTGTGTTATGAAGACATCTTATATCCAAGGATATTATGTTCCCCTTGAATTTATTATGAATCTTTAGTTCAATATTGGAGGAGGTCATAGCAATGGGCTGGACAGGAAACAAATTTAGGTATCTTTCCTACTTTCTAGCTTACTCTATCAAGGCTAATATTAATTAAATATTAATTAAAGATTAATTAAATATTAATTAAAATATTTATGCTGAAATCTGAGAATTTCCCCGAATACTTATAGCTTTTCTTTCTTTACAGGATGAGCATCCCGTGTGCGGGTACAACTTTTGCAGGGTTCGTAGTAAGAGCTTCTACGGACATGGCATGTACAGGGCCCATGCTCGCTGCGCAGTCACCAAAGGGTCTCTCAAGTACTGGGACCCACAGGTATGTACTGTTTGTGGCAAACTAATTAAAGATGCTTTTGATGATCAAAAGTCTACTGAGTCTAGGGATGCAGCAAGGGATACGCTGCGAAAATGGGTCAGGGGCTTTCAGAAGAACACCTCTGGCCCATACCTTCCTAATGAGAGGATGAGGGATTGTCTCTTCCCTAATGCATCTGCGGAGGCAAATGTTCCCCAGGCTCAACCTGAGATCCCCCTAGTTCAGATTCCGGTAGAACCTGACGTTTCGAATGCCTTTCAGAGCATCTCATTAGAGGACAACATGACTGTTGTCTCGGAGGAGACTGAGAACAATCTCCTAGTGGATGAACTGGAGCAGGAGGATGAGATACCTCCTAAGACTGGAGTAGAGATAACAAAAACGATTTCGGTATCGTCTGCAGCAGCGACTGAACCGATGCCTTCGACTTCTTCTACCGCACCCCAGTTGGATTCCATTACAAGTACGCTACACTCGCTACTGTCCATGGTGCAGGACATTCAGAAGAAATCGTCTGAGAAAGAAGCAGCTTTCCAGACGGAGATTCATCAGCTAGTTGCATCACGTTTAGCGCCGAATAAGTTAAACTTTAAGGACCTCCCCGTCTTCTCTGACGTTAACCCATGGAGGTATGCAGAGCATATGCCTATGTCGGGGGGGGGGGGGAGATCTTCCTCTCAGAGAAACTGGGAACAGTTCCAGTAGAAGAAATTGAATTTTGGCCTAGTATAGGGGCCCATCCGGATTACTATGTCCGTCTGAGGACGGAACCAGCATCCAAGGAGGAAACAGAGCCGAAGGAGACGATTGTCCTTGAATAATCTAAGGCACAGGCCTTATATACAACCACCTTGAAAGAGAAGGCCTTTACTAGTTCCAAGGTGCCGGCTCTCAGCAAAAAGCACCCATCCTTTATTGCTGACTCCGAACGTGCCTTCCCCTTTATGGACAAAGGGTTTAAGGCAGCCTTAAAGGCAGTTGAGGCAGGGAAACTTTGCCCTACACTTGAGGAGTGTAGACCATTTTCCCTCGCCTTCCCTCCAGATGATAAGGATTGGAAGGATGTCCATAACACCTTCACAGTTGGGAAGCTAGAGGCAGATATCGCTGGACGGCAGTTCAACGAAGATCTCCCAAAGCTGTCCGAGTTTCTCCTGTATAGGGAACAGGAGACTAAGGAACGTCTCGCTGCTTCCATGTCTCTGCAGACTGCCTTAGAGACTATGACTGTTGCCAAATGATATTTGGCAAAGACCATGTACATATCTGGGGTAGATATGTACATGGTCTTTGCCAAATATAATTTGGCAACAGTCACCAAGGATTTGTACAATTTTATTAAAGCCAGAAGGGCTTGTGTTCGCTTCTGCTACAGTGAAGCACGAACCAAGAAAACTGATAGCTTCCAATATTTGGGGAAAAGACCTCTTCCCAAGTGAAGTGGTCAAAGAGGTCGTAGATAAAGTCACTTCAGAGAATACGAATCTCCTCTCCAAATGGGGCTTGGCCTCTAAAAGGAAATCTTCTGCTGATGAGGGTCCCCAGCCGAAGAACAAGTCAAAACGACCAAGTTTGCCCTCTCGGCCAAAGCAACAGCAACAGCTTCCGATGGCCACGATGCCCCAGACGGTGGCACAACCAACTACCACCTTTCAACTGGTGCCCCAAACGCTGGCGACCCAGTCGCCCGTGTTCACCCCAGTATTTGAAATTCAATCAACTACCTTTAAGACGAAGTCTCGAGGTTCCTTTCGAGGATCCTCTAGATGCCCCTTTAGAGATAGGGGTAACAGATGTGGACGTGGCCGAGGAGGCAAGTCCTCCAACCAGCACTCCAAGTGAGATGCTGCCGATAGGAGGGAGACTTCTCCACTTCCGGGATCGTTGGACCTTCGATCCCTGGGCCCACAGCCTAATCAAGAAGGGACTAGGGTGGAGTTGGAGCTCAACTCCACCAAACTTCCCTCAATTCTTCCAACACTCAACCCCCGTACTGGAGGAATATGTTCAGGAACTCTTGAACAAAAGAGTTATACAGAAGGTAAAGTCCATTAGATTTCAAAGAAGGCTATTTTATGTTCCGAAGAAGGATTCGGAAAAGCTCAGAGTCATTCTAGACTTATCAACACTCAACAAGTTCATAGTGAACCACAGGTTCAGAATGTTGACGCTTCAACACATAAGGACCCTTTTGCCCAAACGGGTATTCACAGTCTCTATAGACAAGACGGATGCATACTGGCATGTTCCAATCAACCGTCAAGTTTTCCCATACCTAGGGTTCAAACTACAGAAAAGAAAGTACGTTTTCAGAGCCATGCCCTTCGGCCTAAAAATAGACCCAAGGGTATTCACAAAGCTTGCTAATGCAGTCATTCATCAACTATGCCTGAAAGGAATCCAGGTGGTAGCCTACCTGGACGATTGGCTGGTGTGGGCAGCATCCGAGGAAAAATGCATGCAAGCCTCCAAGGAAGTGATCCAGTTCCTGGAACACTTAGGATTCAAGATCAACTTGAAAAAGTCTCGGCTTTCTCCTGCTCAAAAGATCCAGTGGCTGGGTGTCCATTGGGACCTACAGTTACACTGCCTTTCCATTCCATTAAAGAAGAGGAAAGAGATAGCAGGATCTGTCAAAAGACTCCTTCAATCCGACAGGATATCAAGAAGGCAACAGTTGTTGGGGTCCCTATAGTTTGCCTCAGTGACAGATCCAGTATTGAAAGCACAATTAAAAGATGCATCAGGAGTTTGGAGAAAATATGCATCAAACGCTCAAAGTGATCTACAATGACCGATACCAAATCGTCTGCGATCACTACTCAAGCCATGGTCGGTGGCTAAGAACCTAAGAAACAAGGTACCCTTGAAACCACCTCCTCCAGCAGTCACCGCTCATACGGATGAGTCGGAGGAGAGGTGGGGAGGTCATTCTCATCAACGGAAAGTCCAAGGAACCTGGTCTCCCCTCTTCAAGTCCTTCCACATCAATTTTCTGGAAGCCATGGCAGTTTTTCTATCTCTGAAAAAGCTGAAACTTCGCTGCTCAATCCACATCCGTTTGGTTCTAGACAGCGAAGTAGTAATGAAATGCCTAAATCGACAAGGCTCGAGATCGCCTCACATAAATCAAGTGATATTGGCCATCCTTCTTCTAGCTAAGAAGAAGAGATGGCACTTGTCAGCAGTCCACCTTCAAGGGTTCAGCAATGTGACTGCAGACGCTCTATCCAGGGTCAACCCGATAGAGTCCGAATGGTCTCTAGACGCAAGATCATTGTCTTTCATTTTACACAAAGATCCAGGACTGCAGATAGACCTCTTCGTAACGAGCGATAACAAGAAGCTACCCTGGTATGTAGCCCCGTACAAGGATCCTCTAGCGGAAGCAACAGACGCAATGTCCATAAATTGGAACAGGTGGTCTAAGATCTACCTGTTCCCTCCAACCAACCTTCAGCTGAAAGTCCTCGACAAACTGAGATCCTTTCGGGGGACAGCAGCAATAGTGGCCCACAAGTGGCCCAACAGCGTTTGGTTCTCTCTGATAACGGAACTACGCCTGAAGCTGATCCCTTTGCCGGAACCAGTTCTGACTCTGCAAGTGCAGAAATTGACTGCCTGCTTCATCAGAGACAACCCAGAACCTTCATCTCATGATTTTCTCGCCCTAGCGGTCAAGAAACGGTTTGGGATTTCTAGAGACAATATCAACTTCTTAGAAGAATACAATTCAAAGTCAACAAGAAGACAATATGAGTCTTCCTGGAAGAAATGGGTGCCCTTTGTCAAGGCGAAGAATCCTGAGGAGATATTTACGGATTTCTGCTTGTCCTTTTTCATCCATCTGCATGAACATGGTTTAGCAGCTTATACGATTACTACATGTAAATCAGCCCTACCCAGACCAATACTATACGCCTTCCAGGTGGACTGCTCTAATGAAATCTTCAACAAGATTCCTAAATCCTGCGCTAAACTTCAGCCTGCAGCTCCTCCAAAGCCCATTTCATGGTCTTTGGATATAGTTATTCATTTAACTCAACCCTGAACAATGAAGATTGCTCGCTGAAAGACTTGACTCAAAAGGTGATATTCTTATTTGCACTAGCCTCAGGAGCCAGAGTTAGCGAAATAAAATGGCCCTCTCGAGGGATGATGGCCATATTTAGTTCACAGAAAGCGGAGAACTGAACCTCTTTCCGGACCCGTCGTTTCTCGCCAAGAACGAGCTGCCCACTAAGAGATGGGGTCCCTAGAGAATCTGCCCTCTGAAGGAAGAAGCATTCCTCTGCCCAGTGGATTGCTTAAAGGTCTATCTTCGTAGAGTTTCAGACTTTAAGAGAGGTCAGCTTTTTAGGGGAGAGACTTCTGGTTCAACGTTATCGTTGAAACAGATAAGGGCGAAATTCACCTGTTTTATACGCAGAGTGGATCCAGACAGTACACCAGCAGGTCATGATCCGAGAAAAGTTGCCTCGTCTCTGAATTTCTTTCGCACAATGTCGTTTGAAAAGCCTGCATGCTTACACTGTTTGGAAGCCTTCCAGAGTTTTCAACAAGCACTATGCGAAGCAATTACAAGAAATAAAATTTCATCCGGTAGCGGCAGGCAGTGATATAAAACCTGCTGCTTGATTACTGCGAAGAACAGTGCACTAATTGGGACTTTTAGTGGAGGGTGTACATGATAGACTTTTATGGTATATCATGTTGAGTATTGTGTTTAGGAAGACACTATAGACTGTTCTATCTATACAGGTGACATCAAGCATAATAAGCTGACCCAAGTTCCAGGCTTTCTTATATGCACAGTGTTCCTAGTAATAACAGCATACATAGTGAAATATTATATTTCCCTTTGAGTGGCTAATGTTTCCTTTTCAGGTGAAACTTATTTATTTTCTGTTATTACTCTTTATGCTTTTACGCAGAATTGTTCAGCGTAAGATGTAATTGATTACAACCATGATTTCTATTTTTGTAGTAAACAATAGAAGGAATCTTTGCGTCTCTTTCACCTAAAACATTCGAAATTATGTATAAATCAGAGCATCCTTGATTCTCTCAATATTTAAGGAAATATTGGGGAACTATGGTTTCTACCATTCCAAGCAAACAGGTAAGAACTGTTTGTACTAACTGTTTATCTTACTGATTTAAGGTTTCATACATGGATACAAACCTGTCTGTCTCTTTATATCCAGACTTGGGAGGATTCAGTAACCTATACAGGACTATACCATCTAAGTAAAAACTAGGCTTTACGTATATAATGACACTAATATACATACTGTTTGCTAGATTGTTCCTTGAACTCACAATCCTCTGGATTTTTCCTAAAGTCTACCCAGACTTTTCCCTGTAGGTGGCAGGAAGAACTGACATATTTTATGATCAGTTAATTGATGTATAACGGTAACAGCAAGTGTCTCTGGTCTAGAAGACCAAATAGGAAATATTTATCTCGAGATAACGGCACTATTGAAAATCCACAGATACATTAATGCTCTGGTAAACTTCCATCAGGACCTCGTGGCCTAAGCCCAAAAAACGGATTTTTAGCGAAGCGAAAAATCTATTTTTGGGTGAGGTAGTAATGTCGTCCTGATGGACCCACCCTCTTATTGACAAAAGGTTAAAGAATCCCTCCCTATGGTACTGTATATGCAACACCTACAAAGCTTTGTAGAATGGCTTGGTGGCGCCTCGCGATGGCGATTCTACGCACTATTTACAGTATACTAAGAATGTCGAGAGCATCGCCTCCTTAACGACTCTCCTATATTCTTGCTAGTTTTCCCTCTTGAAGCAAAAACGCTATTGGGGGTGTAGATAGCTATGAGACGTGTCAAGAATACGTCCTCTGATATATGCGATATCCTTTTTTAAATTTTAAGGGATATTCGCTCCAGGAGTTAGAATTCTGGATACCTTCGGTATATTCTCTGGGATATATCACTGTAGTCAAATATACCTAGGAAGCTACTAACGAAGGAACTTCCATCAGGACGACACGGTTACCTCACCCAAAAATAGATTTTTTGCTTCGCTCAAAATACGTTATATATATATATATATATATATATATATATATATATATATATATATATATATATATATATATATATATATATATATATATATATATATATATATATATATATATATATATATATATATATATATATATATATATATACACATATATATATATATATATATATATATATATATATATATATATATATATATATATATATATATATATATATATATAAATTTCTACCTCATACTTGGGATCGAACGCTAGCCCCTTTTAATGAAAGGCCAGGTCGAAACCAACCATGTCACGAGAGCCCATAAAAAGAATTGGAACCTGACCGCTACCAGCTGTCCGAGGATTTACCTGGCGAGACATCAGTCTCTTATCAGCGAGTTTTACCCAATTCCCATGGCCACCACGTGACACAATTGGTAGTAATTCATTCAAATTACCCCTAATGAGTCAATATGGATAAATATCAACACAACATCGTGTTCAAATAGAAATAAATTTCTACCTCATACTTGGGATCGAACGCTAGCCCCTTCTAATGAAAGGCCAGGTCGAAACCAACCATGTCACGAGAGCCCATAAAAAGAATTGGAACCTGACCGCTACCAGCTGTCCGAGGATTTACCTGGCGAGACATCAGTCTCTTATCAGCGAGTTTTACCCAATTCCCCGGGCCACCACGTGACACAATTGGTAGTAATTCATTCAAATTACCCCTAATGAGTCAATATGGATAAATATCAACACAACATCGTGTTCAAATAGAAATAAATTTCTACCTCATACTTGGGATCGAACGCTAGCCCCTTCTAATGAAAGGCCAGGTCGAAACCAACCATGTCACGAGAGCCCATTAAAAGAATTGGAACCTGACCGCTACCAGCTGTTCGAGGATTTACCTGGCGAGACATCAGTCTCTTATCAGCGAGTTTTACCCAATTCCCCGGGCCACCACGTGACACAATTGGTAGTAATTCATTCAAATTACCCCTAATGAGTCAATATGGATAAATATCAACACAACATCGTGTTCAAATAGAAATAAATTTCTACCTCATACTTGGGATCGAACGCTAGCCCCTTCTAATGAAAGGCCAGGTCGAAACCAACCATGTCACGAGAGCCCATAAAAAGAATTGGAACCTGACCGCTACCAGCTGTCCGAGGATTTACCTGGCGAGACATCAGTCTCTTATCAGCGAGTTTTACCCAATTCCCCGGGCCACCACGTGACACAATTGGTAGTAATTCATTCAAATTACCCCTAATGAGTCAATATGGATAAATATCAACACAACATCGTGCTCAAATAGAAATAAATTTCTACCTCATACTTGGGATCGAACGCTAGCCCCTTCTAATGAAAGGCCAGGTCGAAACCAACCATGTCACGAGAGCCCATAAAAAGAATTGGAACCTGACCGCTACCAGCTGTCCGAGGATTTACCTGGCGAGACATCAGTCTCTTATCAGCGAGTTTTACCCAATTCCCCGGGCCACCACGTGACACAATTGGTAGTAATTCATTCAAATTACCCCTAATGAGTCAATATGGATAAATATCAACACAACATCGTGTTCAAATAGAAATAAATTTCTACCTCATACTTGGGATCGAACGCTAGCCCCTTCTAATGAAAGGCCAGGTCGAAACCAACCATGTCACGAGAGCCCATAAAAAGAATTGGAACCTGACCGCTACCAGCTGTCCGAGGATTTACCTGGCGAGACATCAGTCTCTTATCAGCGAGTTTTACCCAATTCCCCGGGCCACCACGTGACACAATTGGTAGTAATTCATTCAAATTACCCCTAATGAGTCAATATGGATAAATATCAACACAACATCGTGTTCAAATAGAAATAAATTTCTACCTCATACTTGGGATCGAACGCTAGCCCCTTCTAATGAAAGGCCAGGTCGAAACCAACCATGTCACGAGAGCCCATAAAAAGAATTGGAACCTGACCGCTACCAGCTGTCCGAGGATTTACCTGGCGAGACATCAGTCTCTTATCAGCGAGTTTTACCCAATTCCCTGGGCCACCACGAGGACCTGGTAGACCAAGAGAAACGTGGCTGATAACAATACATATATTATTCTCACTATTATTATTATTACTCGTCAAGCTACAGCCCTAGTTGGAAAAGCAAGATGCTATAAGCCAAAGGGCTCCAGCAGGGAAAATAGCCCAGTGAGGAAAGGCAATAAGGAAATAAATAGATGATGAAAAATAATTAACAATATCTCATTCTAAAAACAGTAACAGAGTCAAAACAGATATGTCCTATATAAACTATTAACAACGTCAAAAAGAGATATGTCCTATATAAACAATAAAAAGACTCATGCCAGCCTGGACAACATAAAAACATTTGCTCCAACTTTGAGCTTTTGAAGTTCTACTGATTCAACTACCCGATTAGGAAGATCATTCCACAACTTGGTAACATCTGGATTAAAACTTCTAGAATACTGTGTAGTAATGAGCCTCATAATGGAGAAGGCCTGGCTATTAGAATTAACTGCCTGCCTAGTATTAGGAATAGGATAGAATTGTCCAGGGAGATCTGAATGTAAAGGATGGTCAGAGTTATGAAAAATCTTATGCAACATGCATAATGAAGTAATTGGACGACGGTGCCAAAGATTAATATCTAGATCAGGAATAAGAAATTTAATAGACCGTAAGAGTCTGTCCACCAAATCAAGATGAGAAACAGCAGCTGAACACCAGACAGGAGAACAATACTCAAAACAAGGTAGAATGAACGAATTAAAACACTTCTTCAAAATAGATTGATCACCGAAAATCTCGTAACACTTTCTCAATAAGCCAATTTTTTTTTTTAAAATGAAGAAGACACAGACCTGTGTTTTTCAAAAGTAAATTTGTTGCCGAGAATCACACCTAAAATTTTAAAAGAGTCATACAAATTTAAAGAAATATTATCAATACTGAGATCCGGAGGTTGAGGAACCAACTTCCTTGACCTTTTTACAATCATACTTTGAGTTTTGTTAGGATTCAACTTCATACCCCATAATTTGCACCATGCACTAATTTTAGCTGGATTTCTATTAAGGGATTAACCAACCCCAGATCTACATTCAGGGGATGGAATTGGTGCAAAGAGAGTAGCATCATCAGCATATGCAACAAGCTTGTTTTCTAGGACAAACCACATGTCGTGCGTATATAGTATGAAAAGTAATGGGTCAAGAACACTACCCTGTGGAACTACGTATATTACATTCCTATACTCACTATGGTGCCTATCAACACCAACTCTATGAGATCTATTACTTAGAAAATCAATAATAATACTAAGAAACGACCCACCTACTCCCAACTGTTTGAATTTGAAAACAAGGTCCTCATGATTATCACGGTCAAAGGCAGCACTAAAATCAAGGCCAATTATACGAACTTCCTGACCACAATCAAGGGATTTCTGTACAGCATTGGAGATTGTAAGAAGGGCATCACATACTCAAAGGCCTTTACGAAACACAAATTACAAACTAGGGAATAGATGATTACCTTCAGCAAAACTATTAAGATGTTATGTCAGAACACGTTCAAAAACTTTAGAAAATATGGGAGCTCCAACAAGTGCTAAAAGCTCCGCTTCTTGCTAACTTGCGCAAAATAACAGAAAACTTTGGAGCTAAGAAATCTGCTATCTTTAAAAAAAACAAAGGAAAAATACCATTTGGGTCTAAACCTTCATAAGCATCAAGGTCCATCAACGGAGCTTTAATATCACAAGAACGAAAAACAGAAATGAAGTTCAAGTATACACACACACACACACACACACACACACATATATATATATATATATATATATATATATATATATATATATATATATATATATATATATATATATATATATATATATATGTTTATATATATATATATATATATATATATATATATATATATATATATATATATATATATATATATATATATATATATATATATATATATATATATATATATATATATGTGTGTGTGTGTATATATATATATATATATATATATATATATATATATATATATATATATATATATATATATATATATATAAACTAAAATTGAAATTATAAACACAGTTACAAGTAAAATATGGAGATAAAAAAATTAACTAAGAGAAAAGTATCTTAAAATTAAATATACAAAAATCAAAATTGTCTAAGGAGACCAACCTGTCTGGAACAGACTAGAGTACTGAGTGACTATCTGAAGGACAGTACTCAAGAAGAAAATTCTAAATTTGCCAGCTTAAGCGATGTGGAGGGGGACAGAGGATAATTGGCTGTTTAGTTTAGGAGCCCTTTCTTTAATCATTAGCGATTCCAATACTAGTAGAGAGGAGTTATTTGGCGCTTGAGCTATGATTTCAAAGTTTTTATATGCAATGTTGGTCTTGCATTTACTTGCATGTTCTCTGATGGTTGAGAATTCTTTGGTTTTGAGCGCACATCCAGTTCTATGACTCACTCACCGATGCGCATCTATGCAAACTTTCAGCAATCTTTTTGTGGAACCCACATAATTTCCGAGATTACATCTCGGACAAGTAAACATATAGACCACTGAAGAACGCATTAGGTCGGGGAGAGAATCCTTAATTGTAAACATAGATCCCACTGTCAGGGGATTCCTAAAAATAAGTTTAAAATCCAGAATCGGAAAATTGTTTAAAATGACTTTTTTAATTAGTTTCCCATATTTTACGTTATTAATAAAAGGCAAAGAGGCATAGAAAATCCTTTTTGGTACTGTAGGAACTTGAAGTTTAGGTTAGTAATGTTTGGTTAGAAATTTGTTAACTATTCTATAAAATATTTTAGTTGGAAAACAGTTATCCTTGAAATGCTGCTTCATAAAGATTATTTCATTATGAAAGGATGTTCAGTCAGACGAAAGGTAAAATGCCCTGCAGATCAGGGTTGTTACGACATTTAACTTAAAATTATAAAAGCAAAAGCTAAAAAAATTGGTGCCTAAACCAGTGAACGTCTTTTTTTTAAAATACGCTAGTTTCTAGACGTGTCTGCTCTCTTGAGATGTTAATGTCAAGATATGGTAACTTGTTATTTTCTTCTTCCTCAATAGTGAACTTGATGTTTGGATGAACGTTATTGATGAAATCTAAAAATCCAGAAGCATGTTCCTTTTGCTTGAAAGTAGCTAACGTATCATCTACGTAGCGTTTATAAAATATAGGTCTAAATAGCAAAGGACATTGGTCTAAAAACTGCTCCTCAAGATGACACAAAAATATTGGCGAAGGTGGGCTCAAGCCATGTCGTCCTGATGGAGGTCCCTTAAAGTACCTTCCACTGTGATATATGTAATACCGTGATATTCCCAGAGAATTGTACCTTTAGGTATCCAGAATTCTAACTCCTGGCGCGAATATCCTTAAATTCTCTCTCAAGGATATCGCATAATATCAGAGGACGTATTCTTGACACGCCTCGTAACAATCTATACCCCTAATAGCGTTTACGCTTCGAGGAAGTGTGGCAAAATAAAAAGGAGCCGTATCAAGGCTACCCCGTTCCTGTACTACTTTTAAGTATGATAACAGCGCCGTTCTTCGATGGCGGACATTCCTTATATTGTAGCGATTTCGTTCAGTGGTATTCCCTGCTGATCTAACTTTTTGATCGTTTTAAAAGATTATAATTATGCTTTTTCCATCTTCTTCTGCCTCTGGAAAGTTGAGTATCGGGTCTTTACTATGAGTATAATTTAGCTCCGGTTTCAAAATGTAATTAGAGTAATTTCTTGTGCTTCAGAGCTAGGCCAGTTACTGGAGGCGCCATGGGTGCCGTCGTTTGTTAGGCTTGTGTTATTTAGATAGCAGAACGACTTCTAGTTTAAAGAGTTTTATTTAATCATTTTAATTATTTAGCTATTTAGGCAATTTTTCTCGTAAAGATTTGATAATGAGCATAATTTTCCTTTCTCGGTCGATCGTATAGTTAGAGTTTCGGTGATTTAGGTAACCGAGATCTCGTCTTGCCTTGGTATTCTAACATAGGCATTTTACTATACGTTCAGACATCCCCCGTTTACCCTCGTGTATTGTTTTCAATTCAGCGGAGACTGATACCTCCTAGAATTATATGAAACATGACACGTCTCTTCTGAGATTTAAGGGTAATCTCTTTCCCTCTGACTGTAGCTTCAGGCTACAACCCTAATAGCCGTGCCTTGAATTTTATTCAGACATGACTAACCTAGGGTTTTTTTTCCTGCCTCTTCCCTTAAACTGCTGGTTGTGGTATACCAGCAGGTTTTTGGATTTATTCAGAATCTCAGAGTATTTAGTTTTATGTCGGCGACCTGCCGGAGGGCGAATGGGTTTTAGAATACCATCATTCCCCTGACGGCTAGGCTGCCGGCAATAGAGGTTAGCCCTCCCTAGCCGCACTTGAAGTAGTGGAAGGATACCATCTTCTCCTTGCGACTAAAAGACTAGTCCTACACCACAGTCTTCTAGGCTGAAGAGTGATCTTTTTTTGCCCAAGATGACGTGGCACTGGGACTCTGTTTCTCCCGTGTTGAGAGGAGGCGGCAATGCCGCCATCCCCTTAACTGTGTTGGCAATCTCTAGGATGGAGAACTGAGACTCTCCTATCACCTAGGATTCTGCCGATACTGAAACAGAGTTTCTTTTAACAGGTGGTGGGACTGACAATTTTGCCAGTTCCGTTCACACTCTATACAGGACCCGGTTCCCTACCCCTCTGTCCACTTTCCATGGCCGAGCCATTGTGTTTCTTGGGCCGGCATCTTGCAACCTTACCATTGCCGGTAGGTTGCCAGAGCCGGCCAGATTCCCTCTCTAGCCCTGAAATTGGCTGACGGCAATGCATACTGCCGGCAACCACATCATCTGTCGGCAACTATGGTCCCTACCATTAGCCGATGACTGTCGGCAGCCAAGATGGCTGTCGACAGCTGGCGGCTGCCGGCAGTTGGCGGTTGCGGCAACTGGCGGCTGCGGCAACTGGTGGCTGCCACCTGCCGGCTGCCGGCGGCCATGATGGCTGTGAGTGGGAAGTCCCTTGCTATCCCCAAGGTTCTTTAGTTCTCCCTTGGACTGTTATTTAGTAATTCTTTTGCCACATTACCGCCGGACAGACCAGTACAGATAAGTGCTGACTTAGATGGCAGCACACCGACTGTACTGATACTGCCGGAGACTAGCCTGCCGGCAGTGTATTGGCGGAAACTTAGCGGCAATAGTACTATAGCTGGATGGAAGCTTGAATGGTGCATTCTCCCCTTCCATTGGAACCTTCTATTTGGAAGAAAAACAGTAAAATGAATCTTTTACATCCTTAATTAGTATATACATACACAGTAAAGGAGTAGCCTTTCCTCCATGCTATCTTTCTCTCTAGCTAGCATACTAGATATGCCGGCAAGACCTAGTTATGCCAGCAGCATGCCGGCTGAGCTACAGTATATGTTATACAAGTAGCCAGTATATCTACAGTATGGATTATACTACAGATAGAAAACTACTATATATTTTATACTAGTAGTTATTTCCAATATATTTTGGATATCCAACACAGGCATTTGTTGAACCCAATCCCATATTGAATGAATATGATTTCTTCAATACCCTGATTAGAAATCAGTATTCGAATTACCCTACAATATTAAATATCTTCCAGGCAGAAGTGATACACTCCTAACTCTTAAACGGTAGAGCCCTTATCCTTGAGTCTCCCTGATCAGGAAACTCCATATTTTAATATTGTAAGGAAGGCTACAGCAAATAGGCTGAGTGGGCTATACAAATATATGTCTTTCATTTCCCTAGTCCAACTGGCTTCATGGTAGATGGGCCGTACTGTCATATGCTACTATGAAGGCAGCATAATGACTAGACTACAATACATGATGTACAGTAGCCAGTAAATTGCAGTATAGACTTACTGCAAATAGAAAACTACAGTACCATTATACAGTAGTAATTTCTAATATACCTTGGGTACCCTTGTACGAGCTTTCCACTGGTACAGCTCATATATTGAATGAATAGTTTTCTTCAATATTCGTATTGTGAATCAGTCATTCTGACCCCACATTATTAGCATTATTTTGGGACAGTGAATTGGTACTTTTC
>NW_027170999.1:100000-102500 GCF_036898095.1 Palaemon carinicauda
GTATTTAATTAACTATGTTTAATATGGTATATTTACATAGGTGATTTTATTGTTTTAGAATTTATTTAATTAATCGAAAAAAAGCTTCTACAACAAAGGTTGTGTTAGCAAACGTGGTTATGATGACTTCGTCAGATGAAGTTAGTACTACCACAAAAGATTCAACGAATTAGTTAATTCAGACCTTTTTCATGTTTTCTTTTATAATGTTATCAGTATGCTAAATACCTTTGACCCAATTTTCCTTGCAAATCTGAAACAAAGTTGTTTTTGATATGTTGGGTGCATCTCTGACACGTTTGATTGTTTGGTCAATTCCAAATTTAACAATCTCATTATCATTTTCCAATTTAAAAATAATGATAGACATTGTATACCATTTTTCTTTCTTCTGGGGGAAAAACACGACGCTGAGAACTTACCATGTTTTTTACGGAAGCCTATTGTGCAAGACAGTGAATGAGGAAGCTAATCTTCATGCATTTAATAGGATTTGACCAAAGGTCTCAGTGAACTGACCCAGTGGCAACGTGTATGTCATATCTCCTAATTTGTCATTTTCCTTCCCTTGTCTTAGTGAAGGAAAGCATCGGGATTAAGGAGAATCGGCACCGCCACAAATGAGTTTTGGTGATTGACACCTTAAGCTGCGCGTTGGCTACCCTTGTTCAAAAGATGTGTGAATATATATATATATATATATATATATATATATATATATATATATATATATATATATATATATATATATATATATATATGCATTTGTATAAATAATAAAATAATCAACACCATTTATTCTGAATGTTTTTTGTGTCAATTTCTCCAGGCATATTGCCGCCCGAAGCTCTTGCACCTAAAACACATGAATGGAATCTACTGGAGATAACAAAAAAAAAAAAAAAAAAATGAGAAAAAAAAAATCTCGACAATCACGCGCACACTGATATAAAATGAAGTTTTATCTCACCGTTATCACTAAACCTTAAATGACAGTCTGTAACTTCAAATATCGTGTATTAGTTAATTATATGACACGTTAGGTCTTAAATACGAAAATATCGACAATCACACGAACACTGAAATAAAATAAAATTTTACCTCGCCTTTATCACAAAACCTTAAATTACAGTCTGTGACTTTTAACGTGTCATATAATTCACTAATACAATATTTTTGGTCTTAAATACAAAATTAAACTACTTTTTCTACTGCTGCGAAGCCAGCAATAAATGTATGATACATATTTGCGATGTCACACGAATTATTTATCTTTGTGATGAGGGGGTAACTTGAAAACAGAGGGGGTAACTTGAAACCGGATTCAAACTACCCCCCCGGTAATCTGAAACCGGTTTCAAGTTACCGAGGGGGGGGGGTAATTTGAAACGGGGGGGGGGGGGGGTAACTTGAATCCTTTACACCGGGACATCACGGATGCAAGATATGGTTCTAGAAGTCTCGACTTTCTCCAGCTCTAGGGTTTCAATGGCTGAGAAACCATTGAAGCCCTCAGTCACATCAACTCTCCTTTCCCTTGGGAATATAAAAGGAGCTCGCAAGGTTATTAAGAGACTCAGGTAATCAGTCAGAATTCCAAAATGCCAACAGGAAAAAGCGCTAAACTTTTCCCAGTTTGCAATAATGACAGACCTAGTGCAAAGAGCACATTGGAAAGATGCGTTAAGAGCCTGGAGAAAATACGCATCAAACGCTTGAAGAGTAAAAAAAAAAACTGATATTGGTCCCTCTTTAATTGCCTCACTAACAAAAATTAAAGCACGAAAGTCCCAAGACTCTGCTGGTCCTATCATGAGTGGGGAAGCCCCCTCCATACAGATCAGACTTTTTACGACTGATCTGGGACACCGAAGCGATAATGAGACGTCACAATTGAACGTCTCATACAGTCTAGGTGAAGTTACCAATCTCTTTCTTATAGGGATGGCACCTGACATCAGTTCATTTACAACTGATCCACAAGGTGACAGTGGATGCTTTATTTCGGTCCAAGCCGATAGAGTTGGAATTGTCCATGGACGCGGATCTATTCCCTCCCAGTTGGGAACAAGTTCCGGAACTGCAATTCGACCTCTTCGTCACGAGTGTCTTCAAGAAACTACCTCGATATGTAGCCCCATACGAGGATCCCTTAGTGGGGCTGAGAGACGATGTGAAGAACTTGAAGATGTGGCTGGTCCTAGCTCTGATCCTAGATTTACTTCCGAAGGTTCAGAAATGAACTGCCTTCATTTTATCACAAAGAACCCAAACCCTTCATTTCATAATTTTCTTACTCTAGTGGTTAGAAAAAGATTTGGGATCTCAAAAGGCAATATAGATTTCCTAGAAGAATACAAGGCTTAGTCAACTAGAAGACAATATGAGTCTTCCTGGAAAAAGTGGGTTGCGTTTCTCAAAGCAAAAGGACCGAAAGAAATTTCAATGAACTTATGTCTGTCCTTCTCTGTCCACCTTCATACCCAAGGTCTGGCGGCCA
>NW_027170999.1:107500-115000 GCF_036898095.1 Palaemon carinicauda
GCTTGCAAAACAGAACAATTCTATCAGAATTATCCCAGATAAGATACATAGAATTAAAATGCTCAATTATACCAATAAATTGACACAGGTGAAAGAGACGCAAGGTTCTCAAGAACAAGTTTATTGACAGATAATAAACAGACAGGTTAACAACAAATATATATATTTATATAAAAGAGGGTAACCCAAAACTTTAAGCATAAGTATGATAGTAAACAGAACTTGTTTATCTGAAAGAAAAACCATTAAACACCACTTTAATGAGATACCAAGGTATCAATTCATAAAAAATCTGTATTACAAATCAATCACATTAGCGTTAGAAACGCTTGGCACACATGTCTGAACTTATGCAAGGTTCACCTTTGAAGGAAGGAACAGTCTATATGGGCACTTGGTGCCCTCATTTAGTTTGTAGTACAGTATGTACCTACACACTCACCCTGGACTTAATCGTCCCAATTAAGACCACTGTTCCTCGCAGAGTTAAACAGTAGGGTTAACTACACGACCCACTGCTACCACAGATCTCTTAAGTTCCTCTACTTGCTTCGCATAGTGGCGAAAGAACACCCTGGAAGACTTCCAGCCCGTGTATGAACGGAGATGTTCAAAATCCATACAATTAAAGAAATTTAGGGATGAGGCAACTTTCCTCGGATCGTGACCTGCGGGTGTACTGTCAGGATCCGCTCTGCGAATAAAATATGTCATTTTCGCTCTGAGTTGATTCAGAGATAAATTTGAGCCTGATGTTTCTCCCCTGAATAGTTGACTACCCTTGAAGTCTGAAGTTCTACGAAGATAGACCTTTAGGCATTCTACTGGACATAGAGATGCATCTTCTTTCAGAGGACAGATTCTCCAGGGACCCCACCTGTTGGTGGGTAACTCATTCTTGGCGAGAAACGTAGGGTCCGGAAACAGGTTCAGCTCCCCCCCATCCAGGAACTGAACACGACCTGCCTCTCTCGAGAGGGCTACGATCTCACTAACCCTGGCCCCGGACGCGAGTGCAAATAGGAAAATAACTTTTTGCGTCAAATCCTTTAACGCACATTCTTCATTGCTCAACAAGGAGGCGAAATGAAGAACTTTGTCTAAAGACCATGAGATGGGCTTTGGAGGTGCTGAAGGTCTGAGCCTAGCGCAGGCTTTCGGAACTTTATTAAAGATCTCGTTACCTAGGTCGATCTGGAAGGCAAATAAAATGGGTCTCATCAAAGCCGATTTACACACTGAAATCGTGTTAGCTGCCAATCCTTGGCCATGGAGGTGGATGAAGAAAGATAAGCAGAAATCTGTTGAGATCTCCTGCGGATTCTTTGCCTTTACAAAGGCCACCCATTTTCTCCAAGATGACTCATATTGCCTTCTAGTCGATTTGCACTTGTATTCCTCTAGGAAGTCTATGCTGGCTTTCGAAATCCCGAAGCGCTTTCTCACCGCTAGGGCGAGAAAATCATGAGCTGCAGGGTCTGGGTTTTCTGTAATGAAGCGCAGACAGTCGACTTCTGGACTCGCTGGGTCAGAACTGGATGTGGTAGCGGCACGAACTTCATCTGTAGTTCCAACGCCAAGGGGAACCACATGCTGTTCGCCCACTTGTGGGCCACTATTGCCGCTACCCCCTTGAAGGATCTCAGTTTGTTGAGGACCCTCAACAGAAGGTTGTGAGGAGGGAACAGATAAATCCTGGACCATCTGTTCCAGTCGAGGGACATTGCGTCCACTGCTTCCGCTAAGGAGTCCTCGTACGGGGACACGTACAGGGTCAACTTCTTGTTGTCTTTCGTCGCAAAGAGGTCTATTTGCAGTTCTGGGACTTGATTCAGAATGAAGGAAAATGATCCTGCGTCTAAGGACCATTCCGACTCTATCGGTGTGAACCTGGATAGAGCGTCCGCTGTCACATTGCGGACTCCTTGAAGGTGAACTGCCGACAGGTACCACTTCTTCTTTTCCGCCAATCGGAAAATGGCTAACATCACTTGGTTGAGAGGTGGTGACCTCGACCCTTGTCGATTCAAGCATCTCACAACCACCTCGCTGTCTGTCACCAATCTTATGTGGATCGAGTGACGCGGGGAGACTTTCTTTAAGGTAAGGAGCACTGCCATAGCTTCTAGAAAGTTTATATGAAAGGTCCTGAATAGCTTGGACCAAGTCCCCTGGACTTTTTTCCGATGAGAGTGACCTCCCCATCCCTCCTTTGAGGCGTCTGAGTGAATCGTCATCGACGGGGGAGGTGGCTGAAGAAGAACAGACTTCTTTAGATGTCTGGCTTGGGACCAAGGTCTGAGAAGAGTACGTAGCCGAGGCGGCACTGGTCTTCTCAGGTCTCTTCGCGCGTTTGATGCATACCTTCTCCAAACTCCGGTTGCATCCTTTAGCTGTGCTCTTAGCACTGGGTCTGTCACTGAAGCAAACTGGAGAGAGCCTAGTACCCTCTCCTGTTCGCGTCTTGATATCCTTTCGGAATCTAGAAGTCTCTTGACAGAGCCCGCTATCTCCTTCCTTTTCTTCATTGGGATGGAGAAACTGTGTGACAAAAGGTCCCAGTGGATTCCCAGCCACTGGAACTTTTGGGATGGAGAAAGTCGAGACTTTTTCTTGTTGATCTTGAAGCCTAGGTACTCTAGGAACTGGATCACCTGACTGGAAGCTTGCAAGCATTCGGTCTCGGATGCTGCCCACACCAGCCAGTCGTCCAGGTAGGCTACTACCTGAATTCCCTTTAGGCGTAATTGTTTGAGAGCTGCGCTCGCAAGCTTCGTGAAAATCCTTGGGGCTATGTTTAGCCCGAATGGCATGGCTCTGAAGGCGTACAGTTTCCGTTGTAGCCTGAACCCTAGGTAGGGGGAGAGTCGACGGCTGATTGGAATGTGCCAATAGGCGTCTGACAAGTCTATAGAGACTGAGTATGCCCTCTTGGGCAGTAAGGTCCTTATGTGTTGCAGTGTTAGCATCTTGAATTTGCAATTCACTATGAACTTGTTGAGTGGTGACAAGTCCAGAATGACTCTGAGCTTTTCCGAGTCTTTCTTGGGAACACAAAACAGCCTCCCTTGGAATTTGATGGACTTCACCTTTCGGATCACATTTTTCTCCAACAGTTCTTGAACGTACTCCTCCAAAATGGGGGTGGAGTGTTGGAAAAACCGAAGGCATGGGGGTGGAGTGCTGTACCAGCTCCAACCCAGTCCATTCTTGAGTAGGCTTTGGGCCCAGGGATCGAAGGTCCAGCGATCCCAAAATTTCATCAGTCTCCCTCCTACCGGTATCATTTCACTTGGACTGCCGTCCTGAGGTCTTGCCTCCCTGACCACGACCACCTCTGAATCCCCTTCCCCTTGAGGGGCGCCTAGACGAGCCTCTGGCTGCTCCTCTAGGGTTTGCACGAAAGGAAGAAGACTGTCCTTCGAACGTTGGGGCGAATGTGGTTGACTGACCTGGCACAGCCTGGGGTACCCACTGAAAGGCAGTCGGGGTTTGTGCCACCATCTGGGGCACTGGAGGCAAAGGCAATTGCAGTTGCTGTTGCTGTCTATAAGGCTTGGCTGGCCGAAATGGTAGCCTAGTCTTCATATTCTTCCTCTTTGGTTGAGGACCTTCATCCGGGGAAGATTTTCTTTTGATAGCCAGGCCCCACTTCTGGAGAAGATTTCTATTCTCCACGGCGGCCTTATCAACAACCTCTTTGACCACATCGGTAGGGAAAAGGTCTTTTCCCCAAATGTTGGAGGAGATTAACTTCCTTGGCTCGTGTCTCACCGTAGCCCCGGTGAACACGAACTCCCTGCAAGCTCTCCTTGCCTTGACGAAGCTATAAAGGTCCTTCGTCACTGTGGCTAAGTGAGACTTAGCCACTACCATGAACATTTCATGGACCTTGGGGTCACTTGCCATCGTCTCGAGAGTAGTCTGATGAGACATTGAGGCAGCCAGTCTTTCTTTTGTCTCGAACTCTCTTCGTAAAAGAGATTCGGACAGCTTGGGGAGGTCCTCGCCGAATTGCCGTCCGGCAATATCAGCCTCCAACTTTCCCACTGAGAATGTCAGATGGACATCCTTCCAGTCTTTGTGGTCCATAGGTAGGGCCAGCGACAAGGGTTTACACTCCTCCAGGGAGGGGCAAGGCTTGCCGGCCTCGACTGCCTTTAGGACAGCCGCAAACCCTTTCTGTAAAAAGGGGAAGGCTCTATCAGGAGAGGACACAAACGAAGGGAGCTTCTTGCTCAATGCAGCTACCTTCGAATTCGAGAAGCCCCTCTCTTTCATCGAGGATGAAAGTAGGGCTTGAGCCTTAGCGTGGTCCATAATAATGACCTCCTTCGGCTCTGTCTCCTCCCTTGAAGCTGGTTCTTTTCTCAGCCGGACATAGCAGTCCGGATATGATGCCTTGCTGGGCCAGAATTCTACCTCCTCTAGGGGAACTGAACCCAGCTTATCCGAGATGACGATCTTTCCAGTCGTCATCGGCATGTGCTCAGCATACCTCCATGGGTTAGCATCTGAGCATATGGGAAGGTCTTTCACATTGAGCCTTTTCCGGGGCCCATGTGATTCTGCCAGGGACTGCATACGCAGTTCCATTGCAGCCGCCTTCTCCTGATTCTCCTTCTGCATTTGTTGGATCATTCCAACAATCGAAGAGAGGGCCTGTCCCAGTTCTACTGGGAGGCCAGCCGATGTTGAGGGGATAGGCTCCGGCATCTGAACCGGAGTAGCCGACACCTCGTCGACCTCATCCTCTACGACATCCGGGGTTTGAACTTGATCCTGACCTTCTGCCAGGAGGTCTTCTTCCAAACGTTCGTCCAGGTCAGACATCCTGTCACACAACTGGATGTCTTGCATCGCATCTGCGACTTCCTCGTCCACCTGGACTTGATCTTGAAGGATCTCCTCTTGAGGCTGGGGAATCACTGCCTCAGCTGATGCCTGGGGAAAAAGATACACCCTCATCTTCTCACTTGGAAGATAAGGGCCAGAGGTGTTCTTCTTGAAGCCCCTTACCCAAGTACGAAGCTTTTCTCTAGCTATATCCCTTGATTCCGCCGTTCTAGGAGAATCAAAAGCCTCAGTAATCAGGTTAGTGCATACAGTACATACCTGAGGGTCCCAATACTGGAGATCATCCTTGGAGACAGCGCATGCTGCGTGTCTCCTACAACACTCATGTCCGCAGAGGTTCTTGCTGCGGACATTGCAGAAAAAATTTCCGCACTTCGGAGGGTCCTCCTGTAAAGAGAAGAAATTTCCATGAGTATCAAGTGAACTATGTATCACTGGATATGCATAGTATAGCATAACAATTCATAAATGAAAGACACACACTTGTGTTTCCCTCACAACCCATTGCTGCAGCCTTCCAGATAATAAAATCAAAATGGTTTATCTCTACTAGAGTAACCAATGCAAGGTTTCCAGAGGAAACAGGTGGAGCTCACACCTAGGCAATGATTTTAAAATCCTGGATAATAGACGGGGAAGAACTCTGCTTCCTGTCTGAGGGCAACAGCAAAGGGCTGTGCAAGAAAACACAATAGTGTTAGAAGATACAGTGCTGTACCTAAACTTTTACTATAGTTTTCTTCTTACTGTATATGCTATACAGAAGAATAATAGTACAGTATAGGAGGATGTGTGCCGGCCTGCCTTTGCCGGCCGGCACACACCACAATTAGCTTTAAAGTATACTACTTAACAGCTATAGGGCGGCAGCCCTCTGGTTCAAATGCCTGTGCCGGCGGCAGCAGCTGCCGGCCAGCAACAGCCAGTGTTGGCCGGCAATGATTGCCGGCCAGCAACTACACAAGGTAGTACCCAGCTGCCGGCCACACTCTTGGTGACCGGCAGACAAGGACTGACATAAGCCGGCCGGCAAAGGTACAAGACCGATGCCAGCCGGCAGCAAAAGAACCAGAAGACTACACCTGCCCGGCTGCCGGCCTCATAGGCCGGCAGCCGGCCTCATAGGCCGGCAGCCGGGACAGGTACAGCACTAGAAGAAAATAGAATGGATGCCGGGATAAGAGTGTACACAACCCCCCAAGCCCGGCAACCGAAAGAGTGCATATAAGGAAGGGGAGAAACTTAATTCAGGCTTCCTTGACCAATGCCGTCCGGCTCTGCCGGCAGGCATGGATGAGGGACCAAGAGAGGTCCGGGCAGCACTCGAAAACATAAGACCCTTGCCGTCCAGCGTCTCTGCCGGCCGGCAATGGGCTTAGTCAATCCAAATCCCAACCTATACTAGGTCCAGAAGTAGAATGACATATGGTACAGTAATACCCCTGCCGGCCAGCTCTGCCGGCCGGCAAGGTATAGTACAGTAATGGCTAGGCCATTACGGAGATAGAGGGGGAAGGGACAAGAGGGTCCTGCCAACCTTGCTTTAGTGACAGATCACCCGCAGCCAAGAACTTTGTCTTAGCCTAAGGGAGATCTAAGGGAAAGGGCCAGCGCAGTAGTATAATACCTGCCAGCTTCCAGAGCACCAAAGCAAGGAAGGCGTTGCTACTCCCAAGGGAAGATTTATCCTCCCCGAGAACAGCAACAGGACTTAGTCTGGTCGATCACAGAAGAAGGAATCATAACTACAGAAACCTTCGATAGTGACCTAAGGGAGCTAAGCTCCCTTTGTAAGTGTTAGGTCAGCGAGGGAGACTCTGCCCCAAGCCAAACAACACGGACTCAGACTAAAAACTCTGTTGTTCTGTCCCTCTTTGAACCAGACTCTGCTGGAACAGGAAGGTACAGTAACACCCTAGTATAGTTTTATCGAAAATAAATTCGGAAAAAACCACTTAGGGATAAGCCCAAGGCTTAAACAGAGGGAAAGGGATTGCATACCTTCTCCGAAGAAAAGAAAGCAACCGGGGAGTATAATAAAGTATACTAAGGCTCCATAAGCAATTAGCCTAGGCACTAAGAGAATCGATTACCTAATTCACCGAAACTCTCACGTATACAATCTTGGAAATATTCCACACAGTCTAAAATGTATAAAATATAGCCTAAAGCTTCAATGAAATTTTAATTACACTCGGAAAAACCATAATCATGCATTAAGTACTAGGACCAAACGACTAGGCTACATGGCCTAGCGTAGGCCAGAATGGCGAATACTTCGCCAAATAATACTAAGCACGAAAGGAAATCCTATGTAAAGCTAAATAGCTAAATTTTATTAAGCAAAACAACCAGGAATGTCACTCTGACTAACTAATTTATACCTAGCGAGTGACAGTGTCCAGGACACCTCTGGTAGGCTACGGCTCTTGTATCAAAGATTAATCCTATTAATCACTCAAAATTTTACCAAGAGCCTACATTTATACATAACAGACACTATACTCAACTTATCCGAGGTCAACGAAGACGAAGAAGCCATGAAAAGCTGAATAAATCCAAGATTTGCGAGAAAAACAGGAAAAAACACCGAGTTGTTAAGCTACGCAAAAAGGAATACAGATGGCGCCAGGATTGGCGCCA
>NW_027170999.1:127500-132500 GCF_036898095.1 Palaemon carinicauda
ATAGGACCTTCCCCTCTGTCTCTTTTGTGTTGGATTAACCATCACCCCTCTGGCCATTGTTCTACATTTGACCCTACGGGTAATCTATAGAATTGGCCTGAGGTTCCCTGTCTGCTGCCGGCTGGGCCGGCTGTCGGAAGGTACCCACATATTATTGAGTGTGCTCTCCAGTCCTCCCATACCCCATAAAAATGGGACATGGTTGAGTGGAAGCCCGAATATAATTTACCTTCCACTTGCATCCTCTTTCGGGATGTAGGCCGGCAAGGCTGAGCCTTTGCCGTCCCCCATCGTCTCTTTCTCTCTGCCTTTCCATATACTGGGCCGGCTGCCGGCAGCTAGTAGCTGTCGTTGGCCCTGTTGGGAGTCTGTCGGCCGGCAGTTACTCTGCCGCCACTTGCCGTGGGTGTTACTGATCGACAACCCAACGACAATGAACATACTATGACCGGCGGCCGGCAACGGAGCTGCCGGCCGGCAGCTGGCCACCCAAAATTTATATAGTTGCAGCCGGTTGTCGCCGGGTCCTACTTGATAGAGGGATCCTTCGGCTGCCGGCGGGCAGAGCGCAACTGCCGACATGACACCCACTACTTTGAAGACAGTATCTGTTTCAAATAGCCCAGATTAGGCCTGGCATATGTCGTCTAGGCCTGCACATGCCGGCAGGCCCAGCATGTGCTGGCGGGCCTCGCATACGCCGGCGGGTTTGGCAGATGCCGACAAGCACGGCAATACTGGCGACATGCTGCCGCCAGTCATTGCTGTAGCCCAAAAGTTTTCCAACCTACAAGTGGTTCTTGGGCAGCCAATTGTGAGACCATCACTTCTAGGAAGTGATTCTTCCTACCAATTAATGGTTATTATTCATTAATCTAATCCCCTATATTGAACATGGAAGACTGTGTTAAGAAGACACCTTATATCCAAGGATATTATGTTCCCCTTGAATTCATTATGAATCTTTAGTTCAATATTGGAGGAGGTCATAGCAATGGGCTGGACAGGAAACACATGTAGGTATCTTTCCTATTTTCTAGCTTACTCTATCCGGGAACAACTTTTGCAGGGTCCGTAGTAAGAGCTTCTACGGACATGGCATGCGCAGGGCCAATGCTCGCTGCTCAGTCACCAAAGGGGCTCTCAAGTACTGGGACTCACAGGTATGTACCGTTTGTGGCAAACTGATTAAAGAGGCTTTTGATGATCAAATTTCTACTGAGTCTAGGGATGCAGCAAGGGACACGCTGCAAAAATGGGTCAGGGGCTTTCAGAAGAACACCTCTGGCCCATACATTCCTAATGAGAGGATGAGGGATTGTCTCTTCCCTAATGCATATGCGGATGCAATTGTTCCCCAGGCTCAACCTGAGATCCCCCTAGTTCAGATTCCGGTAAAACCTGACGTTTCGGATGCCTTTCAGAGCATCCAATTAGAGGAAAACATGTCTGTTGTCTCGGAGGAGACTGAGAACAATCTCCTAGTGGATGAACTGGAGCAGGAGGATGAGATACCTCCTGAGACTGGAGTCGATATAACCGAAACGATTTCGGTATCGTCTGCAGTGGTAACTGAACCGATGCCTTCGACTTCTTCCACCGCACCCCAGTTGGATTCTATTACAAGTACACTACACTCGCTACTGTCCATGGTGCAGGACATTCAGAAGAAATCGTCCGAGAAAGAAGCATCTTTCCGGACGGAGATTCATCAGCTAGTTGCGTCACGTTTAGCCCCGAAGAAGTTAAACGTAAAGGACCTCCCTGCCTTCTCTGAAGTTAACCCATGGAGGTACGCAGAGCATATGCCTTTGTCAGGGGGGGGGGGAGATCTTCCTCTCAGAGAAAATGGGAACAGTTCCATTAGAGGAAATCGAATTTTGGCCTAGTAAAGGGGCCTATCCGTATTGCTATGTCCGTCCTTGAACTATATAAGGCAAATGCCTTATATACAACCACCTTACTAGTTCCAAGGTGCCGGCTCTCAGCAAAAAGCACCCATCCTTTATTGCTGACTCCGAACGTGCCTTCCCCTTTAATGACAAAGGGTTTAAGGCAGCCTTAAAGGAAATTGAGGCAGGGAAACCTTGCCCTACACTTGAAGAGTGTAGACCATTTTCCCTCGCCTTCCCTTCAGATGATAAGGATTGGAAGGCTGTCCATAACACCTTCACAGTTGGGAAGCTAGAGGCAGATATCGCTGGACGGCAATTCAACGAAGATCTCCCGAAGCTGTCAGAGTTTCTCCTGCGCAGGGAACAGGAGACTAAAGAACGTCTCGCTGCTTCCATGTCTCTGCAGACTGGCTTAGAGACTATGGCAAGCATCCCAGACACCCCAGATATGTACATGGTCTTTGCCAAATATCATTTGGCAACAGTCACCAAGTATTTGTACAATTTTATTGAAGCCAGAAGGGCTTGTAGGGAGTTTGTGTTCACTTCTGCTACGGTGAAGCACGAACCAAGGAAGCTGATAGCTTCCAATATCTGGGGAAAAGACCTCTTCCCAAGTGAAGTGGTCAAAGAGGTCATAGATAAAGCTGCTTCGGAGAATAGGAATCTCCTCTCTAAATGGGGCTTGTCTTTTAAATGGAAATCTTCCGCTGATGAGGGTTCCCAGACGAAGAACAAGTCAAAACGACCAAGAATGCCCTCTCGGCCAAAGCAACAGCAACAGCTTCCGATGGCCACGATGCCCCAGACGGTGGCACAACCAATCACCACCTTTATACTGGTGCCCCAAACGCTGGCGACCCAGTCGCCCGTGTTCACCCCAGTATTTGAAAGGCAATCAACCTCCTTTAAGTCGAAGTCTCGAGGATCCTTTCGAGGATCCTCTAGACGCCCCTTCAGAGGTAGGGGCAGCAAAGGTGGACGTAGCCAATGAGCCAAGTCCTCCAACCAGCACTCCAAGTGAGTTGCTGCCGGTAGGAGGGAGACTTCTCCACTTCCAGGTTATTTGGACCTTCGATCCCTAGGTCCACAGCCTAATCAAGAAAGGACTAGGGTGGAGTTGGAGCTCAACTCCACCAAACTTCCCTCAATTCTTCCAACACTCAACCCCCGTACTGGAAGAATATGTTCAGGAACTCTTGATACTGGTGCTGCCCAGTCGTTGATTTTGAGATCGGCGTTGCCTGACAATTTTGTAGAGGAGCAGCTAGAGTATGTGTTGTTGGGTGGCTTCCCAAACACGGTGGTGGCGTGTCCTCTGGCCGAGTTTTGGTTAAACTCGTATTGGGTCAAGGGCCCGTTAAAGTTGGCAATTGCAGATGAAATACCAGTGAACGGCGTGCAGGTTGTGATAGCCAATGATACTGAGTTGGATACGGGGAGTAGTTGTCCGGTAGTGCAATGTAACGGTACCACTCAGATTGGTGAGAGTAGTCCTACGATGGCTATTACTCGTTCTACAGTCAAGTCTCCTAGTGTTGAGGATGAGGATTTGGGTCTAGATAGGCTTGAAGGACTGGTAGAGGGAGTTTCTGATATGAAAGTTCCGTCTGTTATCTGAGTGGGATGATACTGTAGGATGGGATAGGAACTCACTAAGTATTGCTCAGAAGGAAGAGTTTAATGAAGAGGGGGAAGGAGAGGTTAGCTCAGATTTTACGAGACCTAAGTTGAAATGGGAAGATGGTATCCTGTATCGGTTTAGTCGTTTCAAAGGGTCGCCAATTGAGATGTGGGAGGTAAGGAAGCAGATAGTAGTTCCTCTTCAATATCGGGGCAAAATCTTGTGGTTTGCACATGAAGATTTACTTGCTGGTCATTTTGGAGTAAGCAAAACTTTTAGGAAAGTTGCTGAGCATTTCTTTTGGCCAAGAATGAAGGCAGAGGTGAAGAGGTATGTTAATTCTTGTACTATGTGGCAAATGGTTGGTAAACCAAATCAGAGAATTGCTAAAGCCCATTTACAACCCATTCCAGTGGTTGGAGAACCATTTAAAGAGATATTGATAGATATTGTGGGGCCATTGCCAAAGACTTGCAGTGGTTTTCAGTATATACTGACAATCATGGATAGAATGTCCAGGTACCCCGAAGCTGTACCCTTGAGGAGTATTCACTGTAAGAAAGTAATCGAAGCACTTATTGGTTTCTTTACTATGTTTGGATTGCCGAAATCGGTTCAGTCTGACTGTGGTAGTAATTTTATGAGTAAAGAATTTGCTAAACAGATGAAAGAGTTAAAAATTAATCATGTAACTTCATCACCATACCACCCAGAGAGCCAGGGTCAGATTGAACGATTTCATCAAACTTTGAAGTCCATGCAAAAGAAATATTGTTGGGAAGATCCAAGGAACTGGGATAAGGCAATACCTTATTTATTGTTTGCATTTAGGTCTGTACCGAGTGATATGATGGGATTTTCTCCATTTGAGCTTGTATTTGGTCACAAGGTAAGAGGTCCTTTGGATGTTGTTAAGGAAAGTTGGGAAAATAGTAATCCAAAAGTTAGCCTGGTACAATTTCTAAAAGAATCTAGGGAAAAGCTTTATAAGTTTTGGGAGTTTGCTAAGGAGAACTTGAAAGTTGGGCAAGGTAAAATGAAAAAGAATTTTGATATCAAAGCTAGGAGAAGGGTATTTGAAGTTGGGGAAAAAGTTTTAGTTTTGATACCTACCGCTGGTAATCCCCTAGGAGCCAAGTTTTCAGGACCATGGAAGATAGCTAAGAGGGTAAGTAGCTCGAATTATCTGGTGGAGACCCCAAGTAGAAGACAAAAACACCAGCTTTGTCTTGTTAACATGTTGAAACCCTATTATGAAAGAGTAGCAAAGAAGCCATTGTTGTTGTTGGGGAAAGTAGAAATGGAAAGAGAATGTTTGGAAATAGAAGGTAAGTGGCCTATAGGTAATAGCGATGTATTAAATAACTTGCCAAATATGTTATCTCACTTAGATGAGGATCAAATTGAGTCCACCTTAAATTTGATAGAAGTGTATCGAGATTTATTTAAGGACACCCCAGGCTGTACGGCTGTGATACAGC
>NW_027170999.1:137500-160000 GCF_036898095.1 Palaemon carinicauda
TAAATCTTAAATATACATTTGCTTCTACTCACTACGTGCCCACTTCAACAGCACACTCACCATAATTAGAACGATACAGATACTACCTTTAATAACTGCATAGCCCTCTGTCAATCAACTAATATTCAACGCTGCGAGAGAGAAAATCAGCAACAATATTATCTTTTCCTGGGATGTGGGAAAATTCTAAATTCCACTCTTGCAGCATGAGACTCCACTTCATCAATCTTTGATTTTTATTCTTGTATCTGCTGATGAAGGTCAGGCATTATGATCCGTCAAGACCTTAATTGGTGTATCTGAGGAGGAGAGATAAACCTGAAAATGGTTAATAGCAAATACTAAAGCAAGAGCCTCTTTCTCCACAGTGGAATACCTACGTTGGGTGGAGGACAACTTTTTAGAAAAGAATGCGACAGGATGAGAAACTCCCTGCTCGTCATTCTGCAACAACACCGCTCCTACACCAACGTCACTTGCATCCGTGGCAAGAGAAAAAGGAAGGTCAAAATCAGGAGCTCTCAAGACAGGGAAATTAATTAAAACTTTTTAAATTATCAAAAGCCCTTTGCGTTTCATCCGTCCAGACAAATGCTACCTTCTTTCTCAAGAGATTTGTTAACGGATCGGCTATATCCGAAAAATTCCTAACAAACCTTCGGTAGTACCCACTCAAACCAAGGAATCTTCTGACATCCCTCCTACATTTAGGGACTACCATGTTTTCAATACTTTCGATATTTGCTTGCTTAGGAGCAACTTTACCATTACCAACCTCATGACCCAAATATACCACCTTTGCCTTTGCGAAATTGCTTTTCTTTAAATTAATTACCAAATTTGCCTTTTTTCAACACCTCAAATAGGGCCCTAATACGTTTTAAATGGGTTTCCCAATCATCGCTATAAATAACAATATCATCAATATACACACATCCTTCTAAACCATGGACTCAAGTATTCATTAACCTCTGAAAGGTGGCAGCCGCGTTCTTCATACCAAACGGCATAACTTTACATTGAAACAATCCCTGTGGTGTTACAAAACCAGAGAGGGCCCTTGCCCGCTTTGAAAGAGGAACTTGCCAATAACCCTTCAACAAATCGAATTTGCTAATGTATTTGGCCTTCCACATTCGATCAATACAATCCTCAATTCGAGGCAATGGATTACAATCAGATTTAGATAACTCATTCAACTTACGGTAATCAAAACATAACCTGAAATCACCGTCGGATTTCTTTACCAATACAACAGGTGATGACCAAGGACTTTGACTAGGTTCAATTAGGTCATGTTTTAGCATATAATCCACTTCCTTTGCTACAACCTCATTTTTGAAGGGATTCAACCCGTAAGGAGATTGTTTCACAGGAGTGGCGCTACCTACCTCTACATCATGTTCCAGGACCGAAGTCCTACCCGGTACATCCGAAAATAATTCTTTATAATTAGATACTAAATTTTTCAAAGACCTTTGTTCTTCCTTACCTAAATGTGAAATTACTCCCGAAAAATTTTCCAAAGACTTTCTATTATCCGACCACCATTCACATCCATTAAAACAATTATCATCAATATCCTCCCCCTCTGAAAAAGAAAAATGGTTATTGTTCTCAGAATCTACCGTATTCCCAATGGTTGCCACAGGAATGACTTTTTCCCGTTCCATATAAGCCTTCAACATATTTACATGACACAGTTGAAAAGGTTTCCTTCTTTGAGGTGTCTCCACTAGATAGTTAACTTCACTTACTTTTTTCAAAATTTTCCAAGGACCTGAAAAAGAAGCTTTCAATGGATTCCCTGGGAAGGGTAACAAAACCAATACTTTATCGCCTACCGCAAAGTCGCGTGCCTTGGACCTTCTATCAAAAAAGAACTTCATTCTTTTTTTGCTACATAATAAGTTTTCACCCGCAAATTTCCAAGCCTTGGTTAATTTATTGCCTAGATTAGACATATAATCCAATAAATTAACCTCAGGGACGTCTCCCTCCCAAGACTCACGAACCACATCAAGAGGACCTCGAACACAATGGCCAAACACAAGGTTGAAAGGTAAAAAACCTAAAGACTGACTTGGGACAGAACGAAAAGCGAACAACAAATAAGGTAATTCCTTATCCCATTCAGAACCATTAATCAAACAATATCTATTTACCATAGATTTCAGGGTCTGATGAAATCACTCCAGAGCTCCTTGACTTTCTGGATGATATGGAGAAGAGGTCATATGTTTTATATTTAACTCTGCCATTTTATCTCTGAAATACCTGCTAACAAAATTAGAACCACAATCTGATTGAGTAATTTTAGGCATCCCAAACCTGGTAAAAAAGTCAATTAGTACATCTACAATTTTAACACTTTTTATCGGACGTAGTGGTATGGCCTCGGGATATCAAGACATCCTATCCGTGATTGTCAAAATATACTCATAACCATTACGCGTCTTCGGTAATGGTCCAACCACTTCAATAATGACTTCCTTGAAAGGTTTGGAAACTACGGGAATAGGACATAGAGGCGATTTTGGAATTCGCTGATTGGGTTTACCGACCCTCTGGCACACATCACAACTATTGACAAACTTCTTTACATCTGCCTTCAACTTCGGCCAATAATAATTCCTTAACAATTTGCAAGAAGTTTTATGAATTCCAAAATGGCCGGCCAAACCACTTTCGTGCGCCAATGACATTAACTCCTTCCTGTAACCAAAGGAAACCATTATCTGTTTCACAATTTCATGATTAACATTATCCACCCCCATAGGCCTACTCAACCTATATAAAATATTATTAATTATCTTCAATTTGGGACCAGTCATATCAGACACCTCCCCTGACTCGATAGGGAATTCCCGAAACTCATTTTTCTGGGCTTTGATTAGCTCTTCCGTAGTCCAATTTAACTTGTCCGTTAACATTCCAAGATCTACAGCTAGGCTATCACTACGATCTAAACTACTTCAATCTACATCAATTGTTGACTCTGCAGCGTCAACAATTCTAGCACTAGAACGAGTAACTGCTGCTACTTCACTATCAGGGTTTATCAATATCGGACAATTATTATTCTTCATAGTCACATCATTCCCTATCACAACATCAACCTCCTTAACCGGGAATTTATCAACTATGGCCAATTTCGAATTCCCTGCAAAGGAAGGGCAGATTAAATTAAAATTTTCAATAGCATACGACTTTACAGAATCAGGAAAACCAGCCAATAACACAAATTCACCACTTTTCGGTACAAAATTACAAGGTAATGCCTCCCTTAGAATCAAAGACTGAGCTGCACCGGTATCACGCAAAATACGCACTCGTCTTTTCTCGGACGAATTGGCGAAGGAGACACTACCGAAGGACAAATATCTGTCAAAACAACCAGGTAGTCATTGATCAGCGGATGTTGTTGGGGTAGGTTCTCTCTCTCTTCCACACCCATCACTGGCCTAACATTAGCATTTTGGGATTTTCTAAACGCATAACACATGCTCTTTACGTGCCCCTTATTATTGCAAAAGAAGCACGTCAATGTTTTCAATTTCTCTGGATTATATATATTTTGCCTATTACCTCTGTTAGGAGAAAAATTATTATTAGCATTACCCTGATTATTACCCTGATTATTATTACTTCCATGATTATTTCTGTTAAACACCTTAGCATTATTATTCGGATTAGCATTATTATTCCTACCCATCTTAACCCAACTAGACTTCACATTTGTCGTTACTCCCCCTAACTCACTCTTATGAGACAAGCAATATTCGTCACTAGCGATGGCTACCTCCTGAACGGTCTCGAGTTTTAACTCTTCGAGGTGGACCTTCAGTTTATCCGGGACACACCTCTTAAACTCCTCCACCAACATTAACTCTTTCAATCTCTCAAAATCTCCCACCTCCTTGGATTTGAACCAATCGCTAGCATACTGTTCCTTCGCCCTGGCAAATTCAACAAAAGTTTGTTCCCTACATTTTTCTAAGTTCCGGAAGCGTATGCCTATAAGCTTCAGGGACTAACTCATAGGCCTTCAAGACAATAGCCTTTACACTCTCATAATCTGCTGATAGATCCTCCTCCAGCGTTACATATACCCTCTGAGCTCTTCCAACCAATTTACTTTGTATAAGAGTGGTCCAATACTCTTGGGGCCACTCCAACCTTGCTGCAATCCTCTCAAATGACACAAAAAACTCTGGTACATTATTCTCTTCAAATTTAGGTACACATTTGAGAGCCTGCGATAAATTAATAGCAGGAGTTACTAACCTATTTGGGGAATGGGCGGGGGAAAAAGAACCTGGGTTTCTCATGGCAATCTCATGCTGCCTCTCTTTTTCTCTTTCCCCTGCCTTAAACTTTTCCATTTCAAATTCCATTTGTCTCAGGGCAATCTGCCTATCCAAAATTTCTATAGACACTACTTCATCAGGTTTCACCTCTTTTTCCCCACCTGTCTTTACAGTTTTAACATAATCATAAATGTGCAATAGCAATACACCCTTTCTTATGGACACATCATATTCCAACTCAAAATGTTCTGCTACAATTTCCAAGTCTTCCCTATTTAACTCTGCCAACCTCTCTTGCCATCCCTCTCCTCTAAGGAGTTCTAATACGTTAACAACCATGATTACTTATTCAAACAAAACACTAAATTTACATAAAACAACACCGAGGAGGTGAAAATACACTGCCTGAAAAATTACCCCAAGAATTAACTTTGCACAAACACTGGTGAATACTCAGGAACGAAAGATCCTGTCACGGTCGCCACTTGTGATGGCTGGCTTTGACCACCACTCAAAACACTACACTTATCAAGTAGTATTCACCATCATAAAGTACTAAGTCCACTAAAGGTGGAATAGTAACCAAACATCAATACGAGTGCAAAGTCAACTCAAGGGGACAAAGAAAATACCACAAAAATTTCCTTAATTTTAATACATAATATCTAGACAGAAATAACACCTGAACCACAATAATACATTAATAAATGATACACACTCAATCTTAACTCCCTGCAAAAGAAAACAATTACACAATTAAAGAAAGGTCATCAACACATGCATACTAAATGGAGAGAGGGTCCAGAAAGGAGAAGGCCAACGAAAAGTAAGAACATCCTAACAAATACAAACTAAATATCCCTATCAAATTGACGATGGCCGGTTCGATTGAAAGGCTTTCACAAGCTCCACTAATGACGTCAGCTGACTATCACAGGTCGTGATCACGATAATTAAACAGGTATAATTATTATTACCTTGGGACAGAGAGGTCCCCTTGGCTTTTACTGAACCAAGGACAGTACACAAAATGCAAGGTGATCAATTCTTTCTACAGAAAAAGGATATCCAAAAAGCTGAACAGCTTGACAATGTAGCTCTGCAATGGTGCGGAGTAAATATAGTTCCCACAGCAATTGTCGCGCCCTTGAAAGTTGGAGGCTCAGAACACACTAAGGAACCATCCTCCAAAAAGCCCCTCCAAAACTCCGTTCACGCAGGAGTGCAGCCACGTAACCCACACCAATTGAAAATATAAAACAGCCGTTAGTCCACTATAAACACTAACATAACCACCAGTGAAAAGACAAACTATTAAAGAAGGAAAACAATAAGTCTACACTTAACCTTATAACAATAAGACTATATTTAACCTTATACATCTATAAAAACTTAAATAATTTAGAATTATATAGCAACAATGTTACAATATATATATATATATATATATATATATATATATATATATATATATATATATATATATATATATATATATATATATATATATATATATATATATATATATATATATATATATATATATATAAATGTGTGTGTATGTGTGTGTGAGTGTGAGTGTGGTATTTAATACATTTCTTTCGAATTTTCCTTTATTTTCCATGAATGTTTGAAATAGTTTTTTTTTCTGATTAATATATTTCAATTATGAATTGAACATTATATTGAAACACGAAAAAAAATGATTTTGCTTTTTTATATTGTTAATCAAAATTTATATCAAACTGATTAAACAATATTGGAACAGCTCTTTCTAATTTATAAGGTTTTGTATTCATAATTTTTAGTTATATCCATCACAAAAAGTAATGGAATATATTAAGTTACTTAAACTTAATCAGGCTTGCATTACGATAAATGGAAAAATTTGATAAATATGTATACGTGTTGGTACAAATTGAGATTATATCCCTGCACTTGTCCACGTCATTAAGTTAACAATGAAACTAGCATACATTTCATTTTTTTTCTTAGTTTACGTTACATCT
The DNA here is from genome assembly GCF_036898095.1 of Palaemon carinicauda. Lineage (NCBI taxonomy): Eukaryota > Metazoa > Arthropoda > Malacostraca > Decapoda > Palaemonidae > Palaemon > Palaemon carinicauda. The sequence continues at coordinate 143,820 of NW_027170999.1, forward strand.
ATACACGACTTTCAGTCACATTTTTCACTAATGATTATGATAACAATTAGAGAACAATTATTGAAATGAATTTTTTATAATAAACATATTTACAAGATGTTGTTAGTCAGGGGTTTTATGCAATAACAGTTTCACATAACATTGAAAAGGTTCCAACGTTTGTTATATAATGAAAGTATTTTCAATGTTATTTGTATTTCACGTCTCTTATAATTTTTTCTGTTTCCAAATTAAGTCATTTATTTCTCCAAAAATATATAGCAAGAAATTTCAATTGCTAATAGTAGTCCAGTTATAAATATTAGCATATCTAAGCTTCTTATTGCAAATCCTCATCAAAAATTTTTCATAGGCCACAACTATTGTAGAAAAAAAGTATTACAAAAAAAGAATCACTTTTGTGGTAAATGATCTTGTTTTCACCAACAACGCACCTCTTACCTCCTTCCACATCAAATGAATATCAGTAACATTCCCCTTTTTCAACTGACGAAGTAAATTCTGAAAGAATTGAATCTCGCAGTGCAACTGAGGGGAGGAGCGTGAAAACCCGAGACTGCCACAGGATAACTGCCACTAAGAGCCTGACCTGACGGTGGCCTCCTCCGGACAGTGTTGCCAGAAATGGGAATTTATTCCTAGATATGGGGATTTTGTGGTCTGATGGGGATATTCTGTACAAATTTCTATGAAGAAGAAACAAAGATGAGTAAACATTTATATTATTGCAATTAGTTTAATTGCACTTATATAAAGTATAGTGAGTAATTTCTATATTAGTAAAGTCTACGTGATCAGAAGAGAAAAGATTTATGGAATTTTGGATTTTTGGGTTGTTTTGGGGATTTCTTATCATGAGTGTTGGATATTTTTAGACTAGCCCATCTGGCAACAATGACTCCAGCTTAAGATCGTCTTGAGTAGTGAGCATAGAGTGAATGTCCAAAGGTTCTCTGACTTGTCAATTCAACCCGCTGGCTGTTGTGTCTTCATGAATTCAAATCCAATAGGGAATACTCTGGTTCGGGGGTTTAATTGCTACTATTAATAAGTGGTATCAGAGAACACATTAGGTTATGAGTATTTCTCCAGTTTCCAATAATAAATTGGATTATGGAAAGTAAACCGATGCGATTGAAATTATAATGCTAGTAACAATATTACTACTAATATTACTGCTACCAGTGCTACTACTTATATTACTGATACTACTATTACGACTACTACTAGTAGTAGGAGTAAAATGTATATTCGATCCTGAAAAAATGCTCCCCATTTCTCAACAAAATATACATTTTTTTTTTCATTATTCATTCCTACTCGTAAAAAAAAAATGATAATGCAAGATTAAAAGAACTGAAAAAAAACCGCAGACTTAATTGGCAATAATAAATTCTTTCTAAAAGTGCAGAAAATTCTATACTACGTTAGCAATGGCTCCTTATACAGAACATATCAACCTTCATTGCCAAAATTTTAAGTTTATTTCCTAGGTTTTGGTTGAATATGAATATGTTTTATTTTGTTCTTGAAAAAAGTTGACAACGTTATGGAATATAAACAAAATCTATCTTGGCCAGAATTGTGAAAGTTTCGCGCGTTATAATTCATAATTTATTGTTACATTAACATCGTTGGGGAACTATTTTGCAATATTTGATAACGTATTTCCTTACCTCATAGATTTACTGAACCATGCTGATAGAATATTTTTTTATTTATTCTGTTAAACGGAATTAAGTGATACTCTCAAATAGACGCAGATACTGAACCGAATCAATTGATTTTGAAAAAAGAGAAATGATGCTTGAGAAATACTGCTTTGAGATTACTTTGAATGATAAAAGACTAAGATTTTATGTACCCAGACTTTCAAAATTACAGAGATTATGTAAATACCAAATATTACTTACGTTTACTTTTATAGTTGTTAAACATATGTAATTTTGTATGTGTAAGTTTTATTTTTGTTAATCAAGAAAGGCAGGAAGATGTAGTATTTTGTTTTTTTCTCACTTAACTAGGTGAGTATATATAACTCACACATATACAAAAATATATACACACACAAACAAACAAACACATACACACACACACACACACACACACACATATATATATATATATATATACATATATATATATATATATATATATATATATATATATATATATATATATATATATATATATATATATATATATAAACATATATATATATATATATATATATATATATATATATATATATATATATATATATATATATATATATATATATATATATATATATATATATATATATATATATATATTTTTGGGCTCAAGCCATGTCATCCTGATGGAAGTTCCTATAGGGTAGTTTCCTAGGGTATATTACAACTACGGCGATATTCCCAGAGAATTTACCTCAAGGTACCCAGAATTCTAACTCCTGGGGCGAATATCCCTAATGAAAGGGATATCGCGACATATCAGAGGACGTATTCTTGACACGCCACATGGCAATCTGCACCCTAAACAGAGATAACACATCGAAGGGGTCAATTGGCAAGAAAACGAAAACGAGAAAGAAAAAGGGGGAGCCGCTCCCAAGGCTCCCTCTTCTCCCGTTTCATAAGCGTGCCTGGCGCCAATCCTGGCGCCATCTGCATTCCTTTTTGCGTAGCTTAACAACTCGGTGTTTTTTCCTGTGTTTCTCGCAAATCTTGGATTTATTCATCTTTTCATGGCTTCTCTAACTTCGTCGGCCTCTGATAAGTTGAGTACCATTTCTTTTATGTATAAATGTAGGCTCTTGGTAATTTTTAAAGTGATTAATAGTATTAATCTTTGTTACAAGAGCCGTTGCCTACCGGAGGCGTCATGGACGCTGTCGCTCGCTAGGTATGAGTTTTAGTTAGCCAGAGCGACATTCCCGGTTGTTTTGCTTTAATAAATTTTAGCTATTTAGCGTTACATAGGATTTCCTTTCTCGTGCTTTTAGTATTATTTTGGCGAAGTATTCGCCAACTCTGGCCTACGCTAGGCCATGTAGCCTAGTCGTTTGGTGCTAGTACTTTCCTGCATGATTTTGGATTTCCGAGTGTTTTAAAATTCTATTGAAGCTTTAGGCTGTTTTTTATACATTTTAGATTATGTTGAATATTTCCAAGATAGTATACAAGTGAGTTTAGGTGATTTAGGTAATCGATTCTCTTGGTGCCTAGGCTAAGTTGCTTATGGAGCCTTAGTATAGTTTCTCATACTCCCTGGTTGCTTTCTTTTCTTCGGAGAAGGTATGCAATCCCTTTCCCTCTGTTTAAGCCTTGGGCTTAACCCTAGTGGTTTCGATACAACTATACTGGGGTGTTACTGTACCTCCCTGTTCCAGTAAGTCTGGTTTCAGAGAGGGGCAGAACATCAGAGTTTTTAGTCTGAGTCTGTGTTTGTCTGGCTTGGGGTAGAGTCTCCCTCGCTGGCCTGACACAGACATAGGAGGCTTAGCCTACTTAGGTCACTGCCGAAGGTTTCTGTACGAGATGATTCCTTCTTTTGTGATCTAGCAGACTAGTCCTTGTTGCTGTTCTCGGTGGGAGGATAAGATCCTTTCCCTGGGAGTAGCAACACCTTCCTTGCTTTGGTTCAGTGGGGGCTGGCAAGTATTGCTGGCCTCCCTCCTTGGATCTCCCTTAGGCTAAGATGAGTTTTCTTGGCTGCAGGTGATTCTTCACTAAAGCAAGGTTGGTAGGACCCTCTTTTGTCCCTTCCCCCTCTATCTCCGTAATGGCCTAGCCATTACAGTACTGTACGTCATTCTACATCTGGACCTAGGATAGGTTAGGATGTGGAATTGACTCAGTCCCTTGCCGGCCGGCAGAGTCTGCTGGCCGGCAAGGGTCTTCTGCTTTGAGTGCTGCCCGGACCTCCCTTGGTCCCTCATCCATGCTTGCCTGTAGAGCCAGACGGCATTGGTCAGGAAGCCTGAATTAGATTCTCCCCTTCCTTATATGCACTCTTTCGGATTGCCGGGCTTGGAGGTAGTTTACGCTCTTATCCCGGCATCCATTCTGTTTTTTTCTAGTGCTGTACCCGACCCGGCTGCCGGCCTATGAGGCCGGCAGCCGGGCAGTCGTAGTCCTCTGGTTCTTTTGCTGCTGGGCGGCATAGGTTGTTTACCTTTGCCTGCCGGCTATTGTCAGCCCTTGTCTGCCGGTCGCTATGAGCAGTGGCCGGCAGCCGGGTACTACCTTGTGTAGTTGCCGGCCGGCAGTCATTGCCGGCCGACATTGGCTGTTGCCGGCCGGTAGTTACTGCCGGCCGGCACATGCATTTGAACCAGCATTCTGCCGCCTTATGGCTGTTAAGTAGTATACTTTAAAGCTAGTTATGGTGTGTGCCGGCCGGCACATTACCTTCTATACTGTACCGGTATTCTTCAGTATAACATATACTGTAGGAAGAAAACTATGGTATAAGTTTTGGTACAGCACTGAGTGTTCTAACACTTTTGTGTTGTCTTGCACAGCCCTTTGGTGTTGCCTTACAGATAAGAAAGTGAGTTCTTTCTTGTCTATTATCCGGGATTTTAAAACCATTCCTTAGGTGTGAGCTACACCTGTTTCCTCTGGAAACTTTTCATTGGTTACTCTAGGAGAGATTAACCATACGATTTTATTATCTGGAAGGCTGCAACAATTGGTTGTGAAGGAAATACAAGTGTGTGTCTTTCCTTTCTGATTTGTTATGCTAAACTGTGCATATCCAGTGATACGTAGTTCACTTGATACTCATGGAAATTTCTTCTCTTTACAGGAGGACCATCCGAAGTGCGGAAGTGTTTTCTGCAACGTCCGCAGTAAGAACCTCTGCGGACATGAGTTTTGTAGGAGGCACGCAGCATGCGCTGTCTCCAAGGGTAATCTCCAGTATTGGGGCCCTCAGGTATGTACCGTGTGCACTAACCTGATTACTGAGGCCTTTGATTCCCCTAGGATGGCGGAATCAAGAGATATAGCAAGGGAGAAGCTTCGTACCTGGGTAAGGGGCTTCCAGAAGAACACCTCTGGACCTTATCTTCCAAGTGAGAAGATGAGGGCTTACCTTTTCCCTAGGGCATCAGCTGATGCAGTGATTCCCCAGCCTCAAGAGGAGATCCCCCAAGTTCAGATCCAGGTGGATGCTGAAGTCGCGGTCGCCTTGCAAGACATCCAGTTGGACGACAGGATGTCTGACGTGTCCGAGCGTCTGGAGGAAGACCTCCTGGCAGGAGCCCAGGATGAGGTTCAAGCCCCAGACATTGTAGAGGAAGAGGTCGATGAAGTGTCGGCTACTCCGGTTCAGATCCCTGAACCTATTCCCTCAACATCGTCCGCTCTCCCAGTAGAGCTGCGACAGGCCCTCTTCTCCATTGTTGGAATGATCCAACAAATGCAGAAGGAGAATCAGGAGAAGGCGGCTACCATAGAACTGCAGATGCAGAGGCTTGCAGCATCACATGGGCTCCAGAAAAGGCTCAATGTGAAAGACCTTCCCTTGTGCTCAGATGCTAACCCATGGAGGTATGCTGAGCACATGCCGATGAGGACTAGAAAGATCGTCATGTCGGATAAGTTGGGTTCAGTTCCCCTAGAGGAGGTGGAATTCTGGCCCAGCAAGGGGTCATATCTGGACTGTTATGTCCGGTTGAGGAAGGAACCAGCTTCAAAGGAGGAGACAGAGCCGAAGGAGGTCATAGTGATGGACCCTGCTAAGGCTCAAGCTTTGCTTTCATCCTCGATGAAAGAGAGGGGCTTCACGAACTCAAAGGTAGCTGCATTGAGTAAGAAGCTCCCTTCCTTTGTGTCCTCTCCTGGTAGAGCCTTCCCCTTTTTACAGAAAGGGTTTGCGGCTGTACTAAATGCAGTCGAGGCCGGCAAGCCTTGCCCCTTCCTGGAGGAGTGTAAACCCTTGTCGCTGGCCCTGCCTATGGACCACAAATACTGGAAGGACGTCCATCTTACCTTCTCAGTCGGGAAGTTGGAGGCTGATATTGCCGGACGTCAGTTCGGCGAGGACCTCCCTAAGCTGTCTGACTTTCTTTTGCGGAGAGAGCTCGAGACAAAAGAAAGACTGGCTGCCTCAATGTCTCTTCAGACTACTCTTGAGACGATGGCAAGTGACCCCAAGGTCCATGAAATGTTCATGGTAGTGGCCAAGACTCATCTGGCCACAGTGACGAAGGATCTTTATAGCTTCGTCAGGGCGAGGAGAGCTTGTAGGGAGTTCGTGTTCACCTCGGCTACTGTGAGGCACGAGCCAAGGAAACTAATCTCCTCCAACATTTGGGGCAAAGACCTTTTCCCTAGCGAATTGGTCAAAGAAGTTGTTGATAAGGCCGCCACGGAGAATAGAAACCTTCTCCAGAAGTGGGGCCTGGCTATCAAAAGAAAGTCTTCCCTGGATGAGGGTCCTCAACCAAAGAGAAAGACTATGAGGACTAGGCTACCGTCTCGGCCAGCCAAGCCACTTAGACAGCAACAGCAACTGCAATTGCCATTGCCTTCAGTGCCCCAGATGGTGGCACAAACCCCGACCACATTCCAGTGGGTACCCCAGGCCGTGTCGACACAGTCCACGGCATTCAACCCAACGTTCGAAGGGCAGTCAACTTCCTTTCGAGCAAAGCCTACAGGAGCAGCCAGAGGCTCGTCTAGGCGCCCCTCAAGGGGAAGGGGATTCATGGGTGGTCGCGGTCAGGGAGGCAAGACCTCAGGACGGCAGTCCAAGTGAGATGATGCCGGTAGGAGGGAGACTTCAGAATTTTCGGGATCGGTGGACCTTCGATCCCTGGGCCCACAGCCTACTCAAGAACGGACTGGGCTGGAGCTGGTACAGCACTCCACCCCCGTGACCTCGGTTTTTCCAACACTCCACCCCCGTTCTGGAGCAGTACATCCAAGAACTGTTGGAGAAAAAAGTGATCCGAAGGGTGAAGTCAATCAAATTCCAAGGGAGGCTGTTTTGTGTTCCCAAGAAAGACTCGGAAAAACTCAGAGTCTTTCTGGACTTGTCGCCACTCAACAAGTTCATAGTGAACTACAAGTTCAAGATGCTAACACTGCAACACATAAGGACCTTACTGCCCAAGAGGGCATATACCGTCTCCATAGACTTGTCAGACGCCTATTGGCACGTTCCAATCAACCGTCGACTCTCCCCCTACCTAGGGTTCAAGCTACAACAAAGACTATACGCCTTCAGAGCCATGCCATTCGGGCTAAATATAGCCCCTAGGATCTTCATGAAGCTTGCGAGCGTAGCTCTCAAACAATTATGCCTAAAGGGAAAGCAGGTAGTAGCCTACCTGGACGACTAACTGGTGTGGGCAGCATCCAAGACAGAATGCTTGCAAGCTTCCAGTCAAGTGATCCAGTTCCTAGAGTATCTAGGCTTCCAGATCAACAGAAAAAAGTCTCGACTTTCTCCATCTCAAAAGTTCCAGTGGCTGGGAATCCACTGGGACCTAATGTCACACCGTTTCTCCATCCCGGCGAAGAAAAGGAAGGAGATAGCGGGTTCTGTCAAGAGACTTCTAGTTTCCGAAAGGATATCAAGACGCGAACAGGAGAGAGTACTGGGTTCTCTCCAGTTTGCTTCGGTGTCAGACCAGGTGCTAAGAGCACAGCTAAAGGATGCAACCGGAGTTTGGAGAAGTTATGCATCAAACACGCGAAGAGATCTGAGAAGACCAGTTCCGCTTCGGCTATGTACTCTTCTCAGGCCTTGGTCCCAAGCCAGACATCTAAAGAAGTTGGTTCTTCTTCAGCCACCTCCCCCGTCGGTGACAATTCACTCAGACGCCTCGAAGGAGGGATGGGGAGGTCTCTCTCATCGGAAAGAAGTCCAAGGGACTTGGTCCAAGCTATTCAAGACCTTTCACATAAACTTTCTACAAGCTATGGCAGTGCTCCTTACCTTAAAGAAAGTCTCCCCGCATCACTCGATCCACATAAGGTTGGTGCTGGACAGCGAGGGAGTTGTGAGATGCTTGAATCGACAAGGATCAAGGTCACCACCTCTCAACCAGGTGATGTTGGCCATCTTCCGATTGGCGGAAAAGAAGAAGTGGTACCTGTTGGCAGTTCACCTTCAAGGAGTCCGCAATGTGACAGCGGACGCTCTATCCAGGTTCACACCGATAGAGTCGGAATGGTCCTTAGACGCAGGATCATTCTCCTTCATTCTGAGTCAAGCAGTGGACGCGATGTCCCTCGACTGGAACAGATGGTCCTGGATTTATCTGTTCCCTCCTCCCAACCTTCTGTTGAGGGTCCTCAACAAACTGAGATCCTTCAAGGGGGTAGCGGCAATAGTGGCCCACAAGTGGCCGAACAGCGTGTGGTTCCCCCTGGCATTGGAACTACGGTTGAAGTTTCTACCGCTACCAGATCCAGTTCTGACCCAGTGAGTCCAGAAGTCGACTGTCTGCGCTTCATTACAGAAAACCCGGACCCTGCAGCTCATGATTTTGTCTCCCTGGCGATGAGAAAGCGTTTCGGGATTTCGAAAGCCAGCATAGACTTCCTAGAGGAATATAAAAGCAAATCTACTAGAAGGCAATATGAGTCGTCCTAGAGAAAATGGGTGGCCTTTGTCAAGGCGAAGAATCCGCAGGAGAGCTCGACAGACTTCTGTTTATCTTTCTTCATCCACCTCCATGGTCAAGGGTTGGCAGCTAACACGATTTCGGCGTGTAAGTCTGCTTTGACAAGACCCATTCTATATGCCTTCCAGGTCAACCTCACTAACGAGATCTTTAATAAAGTTCCGAAAGCCTGCGCTAGGCTCAGACCTTCAGCACCTCCAAAGCCCATTTCATGGTCTTTAGACAAAGTTCTTCATTTTGCTTCTCTGTTGAGCAATGAGGAGTGTGCGTTAAAGGATTTGACCCAAAAAGTTATTTTCCTATTTGCACTCGCATCCGGGGCCAGGGTTAGTGAGATTGTAGCCCTCTCGAAAGAGGGAGGTCGTGTTCAGTTCCTGGATGGGGGAAAACTGAACCTGTTTCCGGATCCTACGTTTCTCGCCAAGAATGAGTTACCCACCAACAGGTGGGGTCCCTGGAGAATCTGCCCTCTGAAAGAAGATGCATCTCTATGTCTAGTAGAATGCCTAAAGGTCTATCTTCGTAGAACTTCAGACTTCAAGGGTGGTCAACTATTCAGGGGAGAAACATCAGGCTCAAATTTATCTCTGAATCAACTCAGAGCGAAAATCACATATTTTATTCGCAGAGCGGATCCTGACAGTACACCCGCAGGTCACGATCCGAGGAAAGTTGCCTCATCCTTAAATTTCTTTAATTGTATGGATCTTGAACATCTTCGTTCATACACTAGCTGGAAGTCTTCCAGAGTGTTCTTTCGCCACTATGCGAAGCAAGTAGAGGAACTAAAGAGATCTGTGGTAGCAGTGGGTCGCGTCGTTAACCCTACTGTTTAACTCTGCGAGGAACAGTGGTTTTAATTGGGACGATTAATTCCAGGGTGAGTGTGTAGTTACATACTGTACTACAAACTGAGTGAGGGCACTGAGTTGCCCACGTAGACTGTTCCATTTCCAAAGGTGAACCTAGCATAAGTGCAAACATGTGTGCCGAGCATTTCTAACGCTAATGTGATTGATTTGTAATACAGACTTTTATGACTTTGATACCTCGGTATCTTAAAAGTGGCAATAATGTCTTTTCTTTCAGATAAACAAGTTCTGTTTACTATCATACTTATGCTTAAAGTTTTGGTTATCCTCTTCTTATATATATATATATATATATATATATATATATATATATATATATATATATATATATATATATATATATATATATATATATATATATATATATATATATATATATATATATATATATATATATGCTGTTAACCTGTCTATTTATTGTCTGTCAATAAACTTGTTCTTGAGAACCTTGCGTCTCCTTCACCTGTGTCAATTTATTGGTATAATTGAGCATTCATTCTATGTACTTTATCTGGGTTAATTCTAATAGATTGTCCCTTTATGCAAGCTATGTTGCATTGGTTTATGCTTTCCCTTAACAGGAGGACTCCATCCCATAAGGGGACGGTGGCAGATTTACAAGTTTCCTCCTCTGCGGATATAAACCTTTGTCCAATACAAGTATTGTGCGGAGAACTGGTCGATATTTCATATTGACGCAGTGGTTCTTTACAAACTATGCTTTACTTAATATAAGGTGAGACCACTATATTAGCTTGCCTGGTATTCATACATAGGTATATGTACTCTTCGAGACTTTTCCAGAGTCTAGTAGGACTCTTCCCTGTAGGGGGCAGGAAGCTCTAACATGGTTTATGGTTAGTTGAAAAGATGTATAACGGTAACATCTTAGGTCTCTAGGTCTAGTCGACCGGGAAAAAATTACCTCCGGGGAGTACGACACGTTCTGAGAATCCACAGATACAGTAATGCTCTGGTATACTTCCATCAGGACGACATGGCTTGAGCCCAAAAAACGGATTTTGAGCGAAGCGAAAAATCTATTTTTGGGTGAGATGGCAATGTCGTCCTGATGGACCCGCCCTTCCCTTTCTATGAAAGGGCTGTAGGACCCCTCCCTACATACAGTATCTGTAGCACCTCGTGTATCGCTACAAGGAATACAGAGGGCGCCAGGATTGGCGCCAGGCACGCTTACGAAACGGGAGAAGAGGGAGCCTTTGGAGCGGCTCCCCCTTTTTCTTTCTCGTTTTCGTTTTCTTGCCAATTGACCCCTTCTATGTGTTATCTTTGTTTGGGGTGCAGATTGCCATGTGGCGTGTCAAGAATACGTCCTCTGATATGTCGCGATATCCCTTTCATTAGGGATATTCGCTCCAGGAGTTAGAATTCTGGGTACCTTAAGGTAAATTCTCTGGGAATATCGCCGTAGTTGTAATATACCCTAGGAAGCTACCCTATAGGAACTTCCATCAGGACGACATGGCCATCTCACCCAAAAATAGATTTTTCGCTTCGCTCAAAACCCGTTATATATATATATATATATATATATATATATATATATATATATATATATATATATATATATATATATATATATATATATATATATATATATATATATATATATATATTAGGGTGGTCCATGAAAATTAATTCCTGAATTCCTTTGCTCCCTGGCCTGATTATGGTTCCATTCCGGTAGAAAATACTGTGTAGAAAGTTTGAAGCCAATCAAATAATATTTAGGGATGGCTCCACAAGTTTTGAGATTTCCCCCTTGGAGCAGATGACTAAATGTTGCATCATCTTGTATCATCCACTCAGTTCCACCCTGATTACATTTGATTGCGTCATATATGAACTAATCTCATCTCTGAAATGTGGCAAAGACATTGTACTAATATCTTTGTATCTTTATTTTTTTTAGATGAAGAAAAAACGTGGTTTTCAATGAAGAAATGTCCACCAAAATGCTGTGGGCCAAGCTCCCCAGCAAGGAGTAAGTGTTAAGTGTATTTTTACATCACTATATAACATCAAACAAAGGCGTTAGTGAAAGTGCATCTATTGTAACAAGTGGAGTAGAAGCTTACTGGAGAAAGGCCAGGCTTCCTGTTCAAAGAAATGACAAAATTCAAGAAAAAGTAAAGAAATTTTTCAATCAGTGGAAACTTTTGAAGAAAAACAAAGGGAGAAAAGGGAAACAAGAGGCAAATGAAAAAAAAATTCCAGGTAGCAATGAAAACCCTATTTGATGTGGTGCATGCCAATGCAATGTCTTTAATTCAAATTAAAGAAGACAAAGAATTTTTAATAGCGCAACAAGAACTAGAGCGCCGCGGCTCATTTGGCATGATAGACAAGAAACTGGCCAACATGGAAGCAAGAACGCAAGAGCGAGAAGGACTGAAAAGGCGCAGACAAAAACTTGTTACCGAAGCCTAGGCAATTACAAGCCAAGTTAAGCTGGAAGGATCTTCTTCCTCAACAGAGTCAGGTGAAGACTCGTCGACATCTGCGGATTCTGATAACGGACAGAAGAAAGCAACCCCACAAACGAAGCGGTTTCGACCTAACAATGCCTTGTACCCAGAGCTTACAGGGACAGGGACAGGGACAACGGATCGCAATGCTCTGTTTGTCGTAGCTGAAAATGCCAAAAGTCTGGGACATGATCCTGGGGAGCTCAATATCAGGTGCTCTAGCGTCAAGTGCCATAGAGAAAATCACTGTCAGCAACAATGGACGGACCTGCACAACGCATTCAAAGCCGAAGGCAAAACATGCATTGTGCATTGGGATAGCAAGTTATTGCCATCTCTTCTCTGTTCAACAACATCCGTTGAACGCCTTCCAATTTTGATAATGGCTGTCTCCACTGGAGAAACACAACTGCTTGGTGTACCAAAATTGACATCAGGAACGGGCGAGAATCAAGCTGCAGCAGTTTATGAACTGTTACAGGAATGGTGTTTGGATGAAAAGGTTGCAGACTTCTGCTTTGATACAACTGCATCAAACACAGGACGTCGATCAGGAGCGTGCATTCTACTAGAACAGAGACTCCATCGCACAGTACTTGATTTGGCATGCCGCCATCACATTTATGAAATAATTCTTGGTGCAGTATTCTCTACATGCTCTGGAGCTTCCTCGGGTCCTGATGTCCAACTCTTTTGTCGGTTCCAAAAGAATTGGGCTCCCTTGATAAGTCCAACTATCAGACTGGAAAAGCCTTGGAGGTACTGCATCTTGACAGGGATCGCATCATGAAGTTTGCGGAATCCAAGTTGGCACTGGGCAATCACCGAGATGATTACCTGGAATTCTTGGAGTTAACAATCGTCTGCATTGGAGGGAATCTTCCTAGTTTCAATTTCAATAAACCCGGAGCTTTCCATTATGCCAGATGGATGGCAAAAGTCTTGTACTGTCTCAAGATTTGGATGTTCCGAGGACAACTCAAAGATCTTACCCAACGGGAGGAGTCCTGTGTTTATGATGTGAGCATTTCCTTCATCCTGATTCATATGGAAGCCTGGTTTTCTGCCTCTGATGCTGCAGTTGCTCTTCGAACAGATTTGGAGACGCTGAAGAAACTACACTCTTACCACGATGACCGTGTTGGAAGAGCAGCCAGAGACAAACTGCACCGGCATCTGTTGTATGTGTCAGAGGAGCTTGTGGTACTGTCACTGATGGATGAAGCAGAATCGGGTGAAAGCAATGAGGATGATGACGAAGACGAAGATCCTGAAAGCGGGTCGAAGTGAAAAGTTCCATGATTCTACCACTTAAATATTTTGCAACTCGCAAGTCAATCCATTTTCTGAAACACCTCGACATAAACAGTGATTTTCTTAATTCAGACCCAGAAGACTGGGAAGAGAATGCATCTGTACCAACCGTGTGTCACACAATTGTACATAATTATTTCGTATTTATTATGCTTGTATCTGCGCTCTTCCCTCGCACTAAAAAGAACCTGAATGATCATGTCTCCGTTTTGCTCTGTAACATTGTCTGCCCCTCGAACAGGTTATGTCCTGTTGCCTTGAGGTTTTGTATATAAAGTAGAGTGTTCCTTAATAAACAACTCAGTTGATTGCATCCTGCCTTTGAGTTCACAACCCTCTCTCGGCCGTCACATTGGTGACCCCGGAAGTCAACTCGCTCCCACCGCCTTCCGCCCCCACCCCCTCGCCCCTTCATTGTTGGTACTATGGTGGACTCTACGGCCGTTGGTGCTGCGGCCGCTCCATTCAAACTTTCATCGTTTGCCAGCGGAGAGGCGTTTGCTTGGTTTCAGCGCGCAGAAGTCCAGTTTCGTGTCAGGGGCGTGACTTGCTCAACCACCAAAGCGGATTACGTTCTCGCGGCGATACCCGAGGACACCTTCCCAGAAATATCCGACTGACTTTGTGAACAAGGAGACACCCCAATAGCGTATGACGCCCTCAAAACATACCTTCTGCAGCAGTACTCGCCGTCGCCAGCCGCCCGTATAGCAAAGCTTTTTCAGCTCTCGCAACAACCGTTGGGGGACCAAAGGGCTTCGCTTGCCCTCAGGGAAATGAACAGTATCGCTCGCCTTCAACCTGCCGCAGACGGCTCTCCTCATGAGGTGAACCTACTTCATGCCCTTTGGATACGCCATTTACTCGAACCTGTACGCGCTGCCATACCCGATGTTGATAGTTTACCCATAAAGGACTTGATGACCAAAGCCGATGCCCTTATGGACAGCCACTTCAAGACCTCCATCAACGCCTCCACCCCTGACGAAGAGGATGCTATTCAACGTCAACTGAACCTGACATGAATGCCGTAGGACATACACGCCCACACCGTGATGTGCCGAAGCAGAGACAAAACCGCCCACCACCCACCAATCGGTCGCGCCCCAACAAACGACTTCTACAGCCACTTACTACCTCCCATATGCCGCAGTTTTGCTACTACCACTTCAGATTCGGGGCAACTGCGAAGAAATGTGCCGAGGATTGTCATTGGCAAAAAAACGTGTAAGTAGGCCATCGCTCGTGGCGGTGGCCTCCCGTGTTTCTAATCTTTATTTTTTACAGTATGCAGGAACGGGCGTGCGATTTTTGGTAGACACGGGTGCTCGTCGTTCTCTTTTGCCAAGGAAACTCTTCAAGACACGACGTAGTCTGTGTACATCTGCCGACGTCCGCTTGGTAGCTGCCAACGGATCTGCGATACCCACCTACGGTTACGAGAACCTCACATTATTGTTAGGAAACGGTAAATTCAATTGGAAGTTTTTCGTTGCTGACGTCACCATGCCAATCCTTGGTGCGGATTTCCTCTCTCATTTCCACCTTCTGGTTGATATCGCCCACCGACGATTGGTCAACGCAGACTCGTACTTGTCGACACCTCTTCAACCCGCCCCCTCTAACCTCGCTCTCCACATTAGCGCACCCACGGATACCTACGCCCACCTCCTCACGTCGTACCCGGAAGTTTTCCGTCCAGAACTTTGCCAAACGCCCACGGTTCCTGCCAAGCACGGTATTTATCACCATATCAAGACGACGGGGCCCCCAGTCTTTGCCAAATTCAGACGTCTGGCACCGGAACGATTGGCAGCCGCCAAACAGACGTTCGCCGAAATGGAGGAAATGGGCCTTTGCCAAAAGGCCTCCAGCCCATGGTCGTCACCCTTACACATCGTTCTGAAGAAAGACGGCTCCCTCCGTCCGTGCGGGGATTACAGGAGCCTGAACCTGCAAACAGATCCGGATCACTACCCCCTCCCAAACATTGCCTACGTGACCTCCTACCTGCACAAAGCGAAGGTTTTCTCTACGCTCGACCTCCTGAAGGGGTATTATCAGGTGCCTATGAACCCAGAAGACATCCCCAAGACCGCCATCACCACTCCGTTTGGTACATACACCTTCAATTACTCCTGTTTTGGCCTTCGTTATGCTGGGGCAACTTTTCAACGTCTCATGGATGGCATCTTAGGGGACCTCCCTTTCTGTGTATGTTATGTGGACGACATACTTGTGTTCTCCTCCTCAAAAGAGGAACACCTCCGTCCTGCGCATCGTGCTCGACGCCTGCAACAAAACGGCCTTGTAATCCGGTACGACAAGTGTACCTTTTGCGCCAACGAAGTGTCGTTTTTAGGGCACAGTATCACTCCTGAAGGAGTCCATCCCCTCCCTGAGAAGGTAGCAGCCATTCAGAACTTCCCTGCGCCCTCGACCGTCAAAGCTCTGCAGGAATTCTTGGGCATGATCAACTATTATCACCGTTTTCTGCCAGCCATTGCTGCCACTCTTGCTCCCCTCTACGCCTCCCTCAAGGGCAAGCCAAAGGACCTGAAGTGGGGTCCCCTTCAAGAAGCAGCCTTCTGCAATGCAAAGAAGGCCCTATCAACTGCTGCGGCTCTCACTTTTCCTATCCCACACGCCCCTCTCCTTCTCTCCACCGATGCCAGTGACGTCGCTATTGGTGCAGTACTCGAGCAGGTGGTCAAAGGCTCGCCCCGCCCATTGGCCTTCTTCAGCAGAAAACTGTCCAAGGCAGAATCGGGTTATTCTACCTTCCATCGAGAATTGCTGGCGGTGCACTTGGCTGTCCGTCACTTTCGCCATTTCTTAGAAGGTACGCCTTTCGTCATTCGCACAGACCACATGCCTCTG
>NW_027171000.1:10000-12500 GCF_036898095.1 Palaemon carinicauda
TATTATTATTATTTTTAATATTATTATTATTATTAATAATAATATTATTATTATTATTATTATTATTATTATTATTATTATTATTATTATAATAATGATAATAACAACAATAATAATAATAATAATAATAATAATAATAATAATAATAATAATAATAATAATAATAATGATAATAATAATAATACATACATACATATACCAAAGGCACTTCCCCCAATTTTGGGGGGTAGCCGACAACAACAAGAAACAAAACAAAAAAGGGGACCTCTACTCTCTACGTTCCTCCAGCCTAACCAGGAACTCAGCCGAGTTCAGCTGGTACTGCTAGGGTGCCACAGCCCAACCTCCCACATTTCCACCACAGATGAAGCTTCATACTGCTGAGTCCCCTACTGCTGCTACATCCGCGGTCATCTAAGGCACCGGAGGAAGCAGCAGGGCCTACCGGAACTGCGTCACAATCGCTCGCCATTCATTCCTATTCCTAGCACGCTCTCTTGCCTCTCTCACATCTATCTTCCTATCACCCAGAGCTTTCTTCACACCATCCATCCACCCAAACCTTGGCCTTCCTCTTGTACTTCTCCCATCAACTCTTGCATTCATCACCTTCTTTAGCAGACAGCCATTTTCCATTCTCTCAACATGGCCAAACCACCTCAACACATTCATATCCACTCTAGCCGCTAACTCATTTCTTACACCCGTTCTCACCCTCACCACTTCGTTCCTAACCCTATCTACTCGAGATACACCAGCCATACTCCTCAGACACTTCATCTCAAACACATTCAATTTCTGTCTCTCCATCACTTTCATTCCCCACAACTCTGATCCATACATCACAGTTGGTACAATCACTTTCTCATATAGAACTCTCTTTACATTCATGCCCAACCCTCTATTTTTTACTACTCCCTTAACTGCCCCCAACACTTTGCAACCTTCATTCACTCTCTGACGTACATCTGCTTCCACTCCACCATTTGCTGCAACAACAGACCCCAAGTACTTAAACTGATCCACCTCCTCAAGTAACTCTCCATTCAACATGACATTCAACCTTGCACCACCTTCCCTTCTCGTACATCTCATAACCTTACTCTTACCCACATTAACTCTCAACTTCCTTCTCTCACACACCCTTCCAAATTCTGTCACTAGTCGGTCAAGCTTCTCTTCTGTGTCTGCTACCAGTACAGTATCATCCGCAAACAACAACTGATTTACCTCCCATTCATGATCATTCTCGCCTACCAGTTTTAATCCTCGTCCAAGCACTCGAGCATTCACCTCTCTCACCACTCCATCAACATACAAGTTAAACAACCACGGCGACATCACACATCCCTGTCTCAGCCCCACTCTCACCGGAAACCAATCGCTCACTTCATTTCCTATTCTAACACATGCTTTACTACCTTTGTAGAAACTTTTCACTGCTTGCAACAACCTTCCACCAACTCCATATAACCTCATCACATTCCACATTGCTTCCCTATCAACTCTATCATATGCTTTCTCCAGATCCATAAACGCAACATACACCTCCTTACCTTTTGCTAAATATTTCTCGCATATCTGCCTAACTGTAAAAATCTGATTCATACAACCCCTACCTCTTCTAAAACCACCCTGTACTTCCAAGATTGCATTCTCTGTTTTATCCTTAATCCTATTAATCAGTACTCTACCATACACTTTTCAAACTACACTCAACAAACTAATACCTCTTGAGTTACAACACTCATGCACATCTCCCTTACCCTTATATAGTGGTACAATACATGCACAGACCCAATCTACTGGTACCATTGACAACACAAAACACACATTAAACAATCTCACCAACCATTCAAGTACAGTCACACCCCCTTCCTTCAACATCTCAGCTTTCACACCATCCATACCAGATGCTTTTCCTACTCTCGTTTCATCTAGTGCTCTCCTCACTTCCTCTATTGTAATCTCTCTCTCATTCTCATCTCCCATCACTGGCACCTCAACACCTGGAACAGCAATTATATCTGCCTCCCTATCATCCTCAACATTCAGCAAACTTTCAAAATATTCCGCCCACCTTTTCCTTGCCTCCTCTCCTTTTAACAACCTTCCATTTCCATCTTTCACTGTCTCTTCAATTCTTGCGCCGGCCTTCCTTACTCTCTTCACTTCTTTCCAAAACTTCTTCTTATTCTCTTCATATGACTGACCCAGTCCCTGACCCCACCTCAGGTCAGCTGCCCTCTTTGCCTCACGTACCTTGCGCTTTACTTCCACCTTTTGCTCTCTATATTTTTCATACTTCTCTATACTATTACTCTGCAGCCATTCTTCAAAAGCCCTCTTTTTCTCTTCCACTTTTACCTTCACTCCTTCATTCCACCATTCACTGCCCTTCCTCATGCTGCCTCCAACAACCTTCTTGCCACATACATCACTTGCAATCCCAACAAAATTTTCTTTTGCTAACTTCCACTCCTCCTCTAAATTACCAGTT
>NW_027171001.1:2500-10000 GCF_036898095.1 Palaemon carinicauda
GAGAGCTTTACCTTATTCTTATTGCCTTATTCTATGTTTGGGTTCTCCCAGGTCCCTCAGTGTGAGGCACCTCGTATATCCACCAGAGAGTTGCTAATGCATCTTCCGGTATATTTTGCATCTTCCAGTCTTGGATGGTCTAGGATGCATCTTAGGTATTTATCGAGCTTATTCTTAAACACGTCTACGTTCACTCCTGATATGTTTCTTAGATGAGCTGGCAGCGCATAAAATAATCGCTGCATTATCGATGCTGTTGCGTAGTGGATTAATGTCCTGTGCGCCTTCCTTAGTTTTCCTGGTATGGTTTTTGACTCTATTAATCTACCTCGGCTTGCTCTTTCTAATATTTCAGCTCCATGATGTTTTCAGTAATTCCTTCTATTTGCTTCCATGCTTGTATTATCATGTAGCGTTCTCTTCTCCTTTCTAGACTGTATAGGTTTGAAAATTGCAGTCTTTCCCAGTAGTTAAGGTCCTTAACTTCTTCTATTCTAGCAGTATAGGACCTTTGTACACCCTCTATTTGTGCAATATCCTTTTGGTAGTGTGGGTACCATATCCCATGTCAGTACTCGAATAGCATTCTAACTTTTGCTTTACATTTAGCCATCAGTGTTGCTATTTGGTCGTTGCATAACATATTCCTATTTGACATTACACCAAGGTCTTTAATTGCCTCCTTGTTTGTGATTGTCTCATTATTAGGTCCCTTGTATGCATATACCATTCCTTCTCTGTTTCCATAATTTATTGATTCATATTTATCGGAGTTAAATACCATCCTATTTATCTCCACCCATTCATATATTTTGTTTAGATCTCTTTGTAGTGAGTTCCTATCTTCATCACAAGTAATTCTCTACTTATTCTTGTGTCATTGGCGAATCTTCTCACTACAGAGTTTTTAATATCACAGTCTATGTCTGAGATCATAATAACAAACAGCAGTGCAGCTAGTACCGTACCTTGTGGCACGCAGATATTACCTGATCTTCATCTGATTTCTCATCATTTGCAACCACTGTCTGTTTTCTGTTTTGCAGGAATTCTTTTACCCATTTTCCTATCTTTCCCACAATATTATGTTTACTCATTTTTTTTCTCTAATATATTATGGTCTACCTTGTCAAAGGCTTTTGCAAAATATAGATAGATCACATCTGTGTCTTTTTCATTTATCATATTTTGGTATAATGTTTTCATAGTGTACTATCAGTTGGGTTTGTGTACTTTTTCCGGGCATAAAACCGTGTTGACCTATATTAAACAAATTATTTCTAACCAAATGATTCATTATTTTCTTTTTTATTACCCTCTCATACACTTTCATGATATGTGATGTTAGACTAACAGGTCTATAATTGCTTGCCTCTAGTCTTGATTCACTTTTGAAAATAGGGGTTATATAAGCTAATTTATGTTTAACATATATCTTGCTCATATCTACTCTTTGTCTTAGCAGTATTGCAAGCGGCTTCACGATAGTGTGTGCAGTTTTTATTTAACAAAATCGCTGGAACTCCATCTGGTCCGGCTGCCGATCCATTTTTAATTTCGCTTATAGCCTTGGCAATATTTGCTTCATTAATATCTATATCCTTTAGATATTCAACATTTTCTTCTCTCATTTCTGTTTCATTATTCTCATTCGCAATTTTTGGTATGAACTCACTCTTATATTTTTCTGCTAATATGTTGCATATTTTTTTATTCGTTAACCGTCCTTCAATTCTTAGAGGGCCAATTTCTAATCTCCCTTTATTCATCTTTTTTGCATAGGAGTAAAGTACTTTGGATTTATTTTCTATATTTAGAGAGTACTTTCTTCAAAGTCCTTATTTTCATTTTCTTTCGATTGTATAATCTTTTGTTCTGCATTTTCTATCTTACTTTTTATTCCATCATCTTCCACACATTTTTTTTCTTTTGCAAGAGCTTTCTTCCACTTTCTAATTTTCTGAAATAAGATCCATGTGTCTCTTGTTTATTGTTTTTTTTTTCTTTTTTTTTGGGTACATATTTTCCAAAAATGTTCTCCAGTATTTTGTACAGTATGTCCGTATTTACCTGTATATTATCACTTACGAATAAATTTTTCCATTCTTTGTTCAGTTCTTCATTTATTTCTGACCATTTTATATTCTTACTATAAAATTTATATTTTCCATATCCTTCCTAACCTTTTGTACTTTGATTATCTCTGCGATCACTTGTTTTGGAATGGACTATTTATTCTATGACATTGTGGTCTGAAATTTCCAAGTTATACACTATTATTTCTTCAACATAATTCACCTCATTCACAAATACTAGATCTAGGACATTTTCCTTTCTTGTTGGAATGTGGTTTATTTGTTTCATATTATGTTCTAATAGCATATCTTGAAGCTTTTCAAATTGCCTCTTATCTTCTGCCCTACTATTACTCTCTTTTTTATATGTATATATACAACCACTTTCTTCTAACCGTTCTTTCCAATCCACGAAAGGAAAGTTAAAATCTCCGGATAAGAGTATATTCCAGTCTTTATATTTCTACATATGTCATCTATTTTTTTTCTATTATTATATCAAACTCCTTATTATTTGGGGGCCTGTAAACTACAATATTCACTAGTTTTTCAAATTCAAATTCTACCGCAATCAATTCACGTTCTGTGTTACTGTATTTTTCACAGGACTTTTCCTTGATTTATGTCTCTTCCATATAATGCGGTTCCCCCTTGATTCCTATTTGTTTTGTCTGATCTATATGTTTGGAAACCCTTTATCTGGTCATCACTGCCAGTCTCTTGGGAATACCATGTTTCACTTATATTTAATATATCAATTTTTTCCATTTGAGTTAGTTCTTCTAAGAACTCTATCTTCATTTTAGAGTTACTCGTGACTAAACCGTGTACATTCACGACTATTATGGTTTGTGTTTCATCCCCATTATTAAATATTGGTAATAATATGGATTCTCCCATGCTTCCTTCCTGTTCTGATATGATTTTCCTTTTTTCATTTCCAGGAATTCTGCCATTAAAAAATCCAACTTTTTTTTATTATATTTGCTCTTTCGCCTTCATATTAATTTTTGTGTGTATACCTGCAATTATCCCCATATCTGCACCAACGCCTGGCATTATATATGCATTCTTTGTAGTTGGGCTCTAAATGTGCATATTTGGATTGAAAGGCATCATATCGTGGGGCCTTTTGTGCATAGTGCAGTATATACTCGGCTTGTTTTTTTATTCTTTTTTTGTTTCATTTTTGCTTTCATTTTTCTTTTCTGTTTGCTGAGTTTTCTTACTTTCATTCATGATTGCAGGATGCATATATCGACATTTTCTGTTGAATTTGCATCCTTTTCCTTCTTTTAGGTTTTTGCATATTTTTGGAGGGAGATCTCTGCATTTGTCTCCATATCCGTCTAAATACGCACATTTACCATATATTTCATAATTATGGCATATCTTTGGATGCTTGTAGTAGCATCTTTCGCCAAATCTGCAATTCCCTCTTTTCAGCAAATTGCAGACTATATCTTTCTTTTCTTTTTTTTCTTGTTCTTGCCCTTCCCTAAAAGTATGCAGGTCCGGGTAGAGTCTCTTGGGTCTATTATTTGTTTCCATCTGATAATTTATTTCTTCATAAGTATGTTGTTGGATGGCATCATAAGTTATATCAATGATTTCCTCGGCATCCTTACACATATCCTGCTCCTTCTTCCTCTTCTTCTTCTTCTTCTTCTTCTTCTTCTTCTTCTTCTTTTTCTTCTTCTTCTTTATCTTCAACTATTTGCAGATTTACTCTCTACTTAATTATATATTATAATTGCGCCAGTCATCTGGCTCTAATTCTAAAGCAACAAGCAAGTTGGTGTGTGAAAATGTTTCTCTTTTTAGTAGCCACCGAATCCTTCATCCACTTTGATCTTTTTTTTTCCTTCTTAGTGCCACTGCTAAAGCAATGGCTATCAATCGTCCTGGTCGAGAGACATGTTGACGTTGTTTTAGCACGAGGCACACTGAGGTTCGATGTACTGTTTGAAAGCTCTTCGACCCGTTCTACAAGTAGGTTCGACAACCGGGCTCGGCGAGCTGTTCAGCCGTGTAAACCTAATATATTTTGCCAAATTTGTTTATCAATACAATACTGCTGTTGGTGTTTATATTATTTATTATTGTAATTATTGTTTTTTATGCTGTTTCAAAGGGGGAAATTATTCAAACAAAACTATAATCCAAAAGATGATAAAACTTGGATATAAAGGCTCCATGAAATAAAAACGTTTGAAGATAGCTAAAGGAAGAGAGCTTATTTGAAAGTATTATTGGAACATTCACGTCCCATAAAGATAGTGTTCTAAAAAGGGATTCTCACAGTAAGCGCCTCTCTCTCTCTCTCTCTCTCTCTCTCTCTCTCTCTCTCTCTCTCTCTCTCTCTCATGGAGAATCAGAGGTATATGTAATCTTTAATTTTCATATCTAATATTATTTTTAACTTTTATTTATATACATTATTATCATGAGAAGTTTTGCTTTTATAATATTGACATCCTGAAGCTTTCAAGCTAGAGACACAAATGATATCTTTATTTGTAGTCCAGAAATTAGAGCCAAATTTGTCAATTCTTACCCGAAGCTTTGAAATTGGAACCAAGTCCTTTATAGAGCCTCTAGATTAGAAATTTTTTTAATATCTTCGTATACAGAGCCTTGAAGTTGAACCCTAGGCTACATCTTCGTATATACAGCCTGGAAGTTGAACCCCAGGCTACATCTTCGTATATAGAGCCTTGAAGTTGAACCTCAGGCTACATCTTCGTATGTAGAGCCTTTAAGTTGAACCTCCGGCTACATCTTTGTATATAGAGCCTTGAAGCTCAACCTCCAGCTACATCTCCGTATATAGAGCCTTGAAGTTGAACCTTGGGCTACATCTTCGTATATAGAGCCTTGAAGTTGAACCTCGGGCTAAATCTTCGTATATAAGCCTTGAAGTTGAACCTCGGGCTAAATCTTCGTATATAGAGCCTTGAAGTTGAACCTCAAGTTACATCATCGCATATAGTCCCTTGAAGTTGTTCTTCAGGCTACATCATCGTTTACAGACCCTTGAAGTTGAACCACAAGCTATATCTTCGTATATAGAGCCTTGAAGTTGAACCTCAAACTACATCTTCGTTTATAGAGCCTTGAAGTTGAACCTCAAGCTACATCTTCGTTTATAGAGCCTTGAAGTTGAATCTCAAGCTACATCTTCGTATATAGAGCCTCAAAGTTGAACTTCCAACTACATCTTCGTTTATAGAGCCTTGAAGTTGAACCTCAAGCTGCATCTTCGTACATAGAACCTTGAAGAAGAACTTCAGACTTCATCTTCGTATATAGAGCTTCTAAATTAAAACCATTTGTCAGTGTCTGCATAGCCTATATAGAACATAGAAATTAGGCTCTTATTTTACATCTTCGATACTGTAGAGCTTCTAAATTAGAAAATTTTTACATAGTCCTATATAGAGCCTTGAAAGTAGGAGACTATAAAGCTTCAGAGTAAGCCTTTAAGAGACCCCTAAAATAATACATTCTCAAGTCTCCAAAATTTTTACTATTACATTTCATAAGACCCCTAAATAATATATTCTCAAACCACCAAAAAATTAACATTACATTTTATAAGACACCTAAAATAATATATTCTCAAACCACCATGAAATTAACTATTAAGTTTCTTAAGACCCCTAAAATATTACATTCTCAAACCTCCAAAATTTGACTATTGAATTTCAAAATACCCCTAAAATGAAATATTCTTAAACCTCCAAAAAAATTTAATATTACGTTTCATTAGGCCCCTAAAGTAATATATTCTCAAACCACAAAAAAAAAGGACTATTACATTTCATAAGACCCTTAAAATTATATATTCTTATTTCACCAAAAAAAATGACAATTGCATTTCATAAGACACATAAAATAATATATTCTAAAACCTCCTAAAATAACCTATTACATTTCATAAAACCCTCTAAATAATATATTCTGAAACCACCAAAAAATCTATTACATTTCATAAGATCACTAAAATAATATATTCCTAAACCACCAAAAAATTGACTATTGCATTTCACAAGATCCTAAAGTAATATATTATCAAACACCAAAAAATTAACTTCCATTTCATAAGACACCTAAAATAAAATATTCGTAAACCTCCTAAAAATCAACTATTACATTTCATAAGATCCTCAAAATTATATATTATCAAACCACCAAATAATGTACTATTACATTTCATAAGACCCTTAAAATTATATATCTCAAACCATCAAAATATTGACTATTGCATTTCATAAGACAACTAAAATAATATGTTTTCAAACCACCAAAATATTGACTATTACATTTCATAAGACCACTAAAACAATATATTATGAAACCTCCAAAAAATTGACTATTATATCTCATAAAATCCATAAAATAGTATATGCTCCAAACACCAAAAAATTAACAATTACTTTTCATAGGGCACTTAAAATAAAGTATTTCCATGCCTCCAAAAAATTTACCAATACATTTCATAACACCATTAAAATAATATATTTTCAAACTACCAAAACCTTAATGCTACATCTCATAAGACCCTTAAAATGATATATTCTCAAACCACCAAAATATTGACTATTACATTTCATAAGACTACTAAAATAAAGTTCTCAAGCCACCAAAAAAATTGACTACTACATTTCATAAGACCACTAAAACAATATATTATCAAACCTCCAAAAAATTTACTATTATATCTCATAAAATCCCTAAAATAGTATATGCTCAAACACCAAAAAATTAACTAGTACTTTTCATAAGACCACTAAGGTAATTTATTCTCAAACCACCAAAAATATTGACTATTACATGTCATAAGACCTTTGAAATAATATATCCTCAAACTACTCAAAAAAAAAATATTATTTTCATAGAAATAACAGAATCGGAAATAATTTTACATACCATATTGCTTCGAATAAAGCATATATTTATGTAATTGGAGGTAAAATACAATTAATATTCAAGGTAAAATACAATGAATATTTTTTTCTTATCTTTTCTCACAAAAACATTTCTTTGAAACTGCAATTCAAGGTGAATACAAATAGAAAAACAATGTTTTTTTATACAAATTTTTCTGAAACTGCAATTCAAGGTAAATACAGAAAGAAAAACAATGTTTTTTTTTTTTATCATAAATGGGGCAAAAATAATCACAAAATTCAGGGACGAGATGATAAACGTAATTGTTTTATAACAAAGAAATGAAATTAGAGTATGTTAGACGTACATATGTAAGATAATCTCTATATCTATTTAACCTTTTGCTTTAAAGTCATTCAAAATTAATTGAATTTCATAGGGTTTCAGCATTCATTTTTGCCTTTTATTTAAAAAATAGAAATTATTTCATAGGCTCTCAGATATGGTGACAACAATGACTAGGAAATGAATG
>NW_027171001.1:15000-23551 GCF_036898095.1 Palaemon carinicauda
TATTCAGGATTTTAAAATCATTGCTTAGGTGTGAGCTCCACCTGTTTCCTCTGGAAACCTTGCATTGGTTACTCTAGAAGAGATAAACCATTTTTTATTTTATTATCTGGAAGGCTGCAGCAATGGGTTGTGAGGGAAACACAAGTGTGTGTCTTTCCTTTCTGAATTGTTATGTTATACTATGCATATCCAGTGATACAAAGTTCACTTGATACTCATGGAAATTTCTTCTCTTTACAGAAGGACACTCCGAAGTGGGGAAGTGCTTTCTGCAATGTCAGCAGCAAGAACCTCTGCGGACATGAGTTTTGTAGGAGACACGCAGCATACGCTGTCTCCAAGGATGATCTCCGGTATTGGGACCCTCAGGTATGTACTGTGTGCACTAACCTGATTAATGAGACATTTAAATAGCTAAGAAGAAGCTTCGTACCTGGGTAAGGGGCTTCCAAAAGAACACTTCTGGCCCTTATCTTCCAAGTGAGAAGATGAGGGCGTATCCTTTCCCTAAGGCATCAGCTGATGCAGTGATTCCCCAGCCTCAAGAGGAGATCCCCTAAGTTCAGATCCAGGTGGATGCTGAAGTCGCGGTCGCGATGCAAGACATCCAGCTAAATGACAGGATGTCTGATGTCAGGAGGAAGACCTCCTGGCAGAAGCCCAGGATGAAGTTCAAGCCCCTCTACATCGGCCGGTCCTCCCAGTAGAGCTGGGACAGGCCCTCTCTTCTATTGTTGGAATGATCCAACAAATGCAGAAGGAGAATCAGGAGAAGGCGGCTGCAATGGAACTGCGAATGCAGTGCCTTGCAGAATCACATGGGCCCCAGAAAAAGCTCAATATGAAAGACCTTCCCTTGTGCTCAGATGCTAACCCATGGAGGTATGCTGAGCACATGCCGATGACGACTGGAAAGATCGTCATCTCGGATAAGCTGGGCTCAGTTCCCCTGGAGGGTGGAATTCTGGCCCAGCAAGGCATCATATCCGGACTGTTATGTCCGGCTGAGGAAGGAACCAGCTTCAAAGGAGGAGACAGAGCCGAAGGAGGTCATAGTGATGGACCATGCTAAGGCTCAAGCTCTACTTTCATCCTCGATGAAAGAGAGGGGCTTCTCTAACTCAAAGGTAGCTGCATTGAATAGGAAGCTCCCTTCCTTTGTGTCCTCGCCTACTAGAGCCTTCCCCCTTTTACAGAAAGGGTTTCTGGCTGTACTAAAAGCAGTCGAGGCCGGCAAGCCTTGCCCCTCCCTAGAGGAGTGTAAACACTTGTCGCTGGCCATGCCTATGGACCACAAAGACTGGAAGGACGTCCATCTTACGTTCTCAGTGGGAAAGTTGGAGGCTGATATTGCCAGACGTCAGTTCGGCAAGGACCTCCCTAAGCTGTCTGACTTTCTTTTGCGAAGTGAGTTCGATACAAAAGAAAGACTGACTGCCTCAATGTCTCTTCAGACTACTCTCGAGACGATGGCAAGTGACCCCAAGGTCCATGAAATGTTCATGGTAGTGGCCAAGCCTCATCTGGCCACAGTGACGAAGGACCTTTATGGCTTCGTCAAGGCAAGGAGAGCTTGTAGGGGGTTCGTGTTTACCTCGGCTACGGTGAGGCACGAGCTAAAGAAACTAATCTCCTCCAACAATTGGGGAAAAGACCTTTTTCCCTACCGACTTGGTCAAAGAAGTTGTTGATAAAGCCGCCTTGGAGAATAGAACCTTCTCCAGAAGTGGGGCCCGGCTATCAAAAGAAAGTCTTCCCCGGATGAGGGTCCTCAACCAAAGAGGAAGACTATGAGGACTAGGCTACCGTCTCGGCCAGCCAAGCCTCTTAGACAGCAACAGCAACTGCAATTGCCATTGCCCCCAGTGCCCCAGATCGTGGCACAAACCCCGACCACTTTTCAGTGGCTACCCCAGGCCGTGTCGACACAGTCCACGGCATTCACCCCAGCGTTCGAAGGGCAGTCTACTTCCTTTCGAGCAAAGCCTAGAGGAGCAGCCAGAGGCTCGTCTAGACGCCCCTCAAGGGGAAGGGGATTCAGTGGTGGTCGTGGTCAGGAAGGCAAGACCTCAGGACGGCAGTCCAAGTGAGGTGATACCGGTAGGAGGGAGACTTCTGAAATTTCGGGATCGGTGGACCTTCGATCCCTGGGCCCACAGCCTACTCAAGAATGGACTGGGCGGGAGCTGGTACAGCACTCCACCCCCGTACCTTCGGTTTTTTCCAACACTCCACCCCCGTTATGGAGGAGTACGTTCAAGAACTGTTGGAGAAAAAGGGTGAAGCCCATCAATTTCTAAGGGAGGCTGTTTTGTGTTCCCAAGAAAGACTCGGAAAAGCTCAGAGTCATTCTGGACTTGTCGCCTCTTAAGTTCATAGTGAATTGCAAATTCAAAATGCTAACACTGCAACACATAAGGACCTTACTGCCCAAGAGGGCATATTCCGTCTCTATAGACTTGTCAGACGTCTACTGGCACATTCCAATTAGCCATCGACTCTCCCCCTACCTAGGGTTCAGGCTACAACGAAGACTATACGCCTTCGGAGCCATGCCATTCGGGCTAAACATAGCCCCAAGGATTTTTACGAAGCTTGCGAGCGTAGCTCTCAAACAATTTCGCCTAAAGGGAATTCAGGTAGTAGCCTACCTGGATGACTGGTTGGTGTGGGCAGCATCCGAGACAGAATGCTTGCAAGCTTCCAGTCAAGTGATCCAGTTCCTAGAGTACCTAGGCTTCAAGATCAACAGAAAAAGTCTCGACTTTCTCCATCTCAAAAGTTCCAGTGGCTAAGATCCACTGGGACCTTTTGTCACACCGTTTCTCCACCCCGGCGAAGAAAAGGAAGGAGATAGCGGGTTATGTCAAGAGACTTCAAGATTCCGAAAGGATATCAAGACACGAGCAGGAGAGAGTACTGCGCTCTCTCCAGTTTGCTTCGGTGACAGACCCAGTGCTAAGAGCACAGCTAAAGGATGCAATCGGAGTTTGGAGAAGTTATGCATCAAACGCGTGAAGAGATCTGAGAAGACCAGCCGCTTCGGCTAAGTACTCTTCTCAGGCCCTGGTCCCAAGCCAGACATCTAAAGAAGTCAGGTTCTTCTTCAGCCACCTCCCCCGTCGGCGATGATTCACTCAGACGCCTCGAAGGAGGGATGGGGAGGTCACTCTCATCGGAAAAAAGTCCAAGGGACTTGGTCCAGGCTATTCAAGACCTTTCTCATAAAACTTTCTAGAAGCTAGGGCAGTGCTCCTTACCTTAAAGAAAGTCTCCCCGCGTCATTCGTTCCACATAAAGTGGTGATAGACAGCGAGGTAGTTGTGAGATACTTGAATCGACAAGGATCGAGGTCACCACCTCTCAACCAGGTGATGTTGGCCGTCTTCCGATTGGCGGAAAAGAAGAAGTGGTACCTGTCGGCAGTTCACCTTCAAGGAGTCCGCAATGTGACAGCGGACGCTCTATCCAGGTTCACACCGATAGAGTCGTAATGGTCCTTAGACGCAGGATCATTTTCCTTCATTCTGAATCAGTCCCAGAACTGCAGATAGACCTCTTTGCGACGAAAGACAACAAGAAGTTGCCCCTGTACGTGCCCCGTACGAGGACCCCTTAGCGGAAGCAGTGGACGCGATGTCCCTCGACTGGAACAGATGGTCCAAGATTTATCTGTTCCCTCCTCACAACCTTCTGTTGAGGGTCCTCAACAAACTGAGATCCTTCAAAGGGTAGCGGCAATAGTGGCCCACAAGTGGCCGAACAGCGTGTGGTTCCTCCTGGCATTGGAACTGTAGCTGAAGTTTGTACCACTACCAGATCCAGTTCTGACCCGGCGAGTCCAGAAGTCAACTGTCTGCGCTTCATTACAGAAAACCCGGACCCTGCAGTTCATGATTTTCTCTCCCTAGCGGTGAGAAAGCGTTTCGGGATTTCGAAAGCCAGTATAGACTTCCTTGAGGAATATAAGTGCAAATCTACTAGAAGGCAATATGAGTCATCTTGGAGAAAATGGGTGGCCTTTTGTCAAGGCGAAGATTCCGCAGGAGATCTTGACAGACTTCTGCTTATCTTTTTTCCTCACCTCCATGGTCAAGGGTTGGCAGCGAACACGATTTCAGCGTGTAAGTCTGCTTTGACAAGACCCATTCTATATGCCTTCCAGGTCGACCTAGGTAACGAGATCTTTAATAAAGTCCCGAAAGCCTGTGCTAGGCTCAGACCTTCAGCACCTCCAAAGCCCATTTCATGGTCTTTAGACAAGTTCTTCATTTCGCTTCCCTGTTGAGCAATGAAGAGTGTGCGTTAAAGGATTTGACACAAGAGTTATTTTCCTATTTTGCACTCGCGTCCGGGGCCAGGGTTAGTGAGATTGTAGCCTCTCGAGAGAGGCAGGTCGTGTTCAGTTCCTGGATGGGGAAGAACTGAACCTGTTTCCGGATCCTACGTTTCTCGCCAAGAATGAGTTACCCACCAACAGGTGGGGTCCCTGGAGAATCTGCCCTCTGAAAGAAGATGCATCTCTATGTCCAGTAGAATGCCTAAAGGAAAGAATTGGGAAAAAACGAAAAAATGGCAATCACAGGAAAATCGAACACATACCTATATATACGCCATATCTGGCTAAAAAAAAAAGATAGGCATGGGTAGCCAGATCATCTAGAAACACTTTCCAACACTATAAAATTATAAGTTTTGCGACACTACTTGCCAATTCCTTACGGTAACATGACTAAGCAAAAAAATGCAAAACAAATAAAAAGGGGCACTCGTGGAAAAATGGCCATTCTAATATACGGCATTTCAGAAAAAAAAAATTTCAGCCACGTGCTAGGCAAACCATCAAGGCACATTTTCCGACAAATAAACATATAAATGAATCATTACTCTGTGATAGTTCCTTAGTACGTAGTAATTTTGAAAGAAATGGGAAAAAACGAAAAAATGGCAATCACAGGAAAATCGAACACATACTTATATATACGCCATATCTGGCTAAAAAAAAATAGGCATGGGTAGCCAGATCATCTAGAAACACTTTCCAACACTATAAAAATATAAGTTTTGCGACACTACTTGCCAATTCCTTACGGTAACATGACTAAGCAAAAAAATGCAAAACAAATAAAAAGGGGCGCTCGCGGAAAAATGCCCGACATTCTAATATACTGCATCTCAGATAAAAAAAAAGACATGCACGTGTTAGCCCAACCATCAAGGCACACTTTCTAACACATAAACATAAAAAAAAAATCAATAATATACGGCAATTCCTTACTACGTAGTAAATTTTTACAAATATTGAAAAAAAAAACAGAAATTGGCAACCGCAGTTAAATACCCAATATACCAATAACTACGTCGTATCTGACAAAAACAAAGTCACGCATGGGTAGCCAGATCATCTAGACACACTTTCCAACACTAAACAAGCAAAAGTTTTACGAAACTATTTGGCAATATCATACGGAAAAATGACTTGGCAAAAAAATGAAAAAAAATGAAAAAGGGGCACTCGCGGTAAAATGCCCGACATTCTAATATACGGCATCTCAGATAAAAAAAAAGACATGCACGTGTTAGCCCAACCATCAAGGCACACTTTCTAACACATAAACATAAAAAAAAAATGAATAATATACGGCAATTCCTTACTACGTAGTAATTTTTACAAATATTGAAAAAAAACAGAAATTGGTAACCGCAGTTAAATACCCAATATACCAATAACTACGTCGTATCTGACAAAAACAAAGTCACGCATGGGTAGCCAGATCATCTAGACACACTTTCCAACACTAAACAAGCAAAAGTTTTACGACACTATTTGGCAATATCTTACGGAAAAATGACTTGGCAAAAAAATGAAAAAAAATGAAAAAGGGGCACTCGCAGTAAAATGGTCCTCGTGGTGATGAACGATATTTTTAACTAAAAAAAAATCATGCACATGGTAGCCAAACAATCCACCAAGACTTTCCACAACTGATAACCTATACAAGTTGCACCATTCTACGACAATTTCATAATACGTAATAACTTTGATAATTAGGCAAACTACCTTAGAAGGATAAACTCGGACGCGAACGACCCCGAAGCGTCTCAGAAATCGGGGAAGGAGTACAGCTACAGCAATGCACATCTGGACACTACTAGAGCGTGTAGGGGAGACACCTCCTGCAGGTCGATCACCCACAAATTCAGTCACGGGGGTGAGTCACGTGAGAAAAACCTGTTTTTTTTTGACGCTCGGGGTCGCGAAAGACCCACCGTACCTATCCAGGGTTAATAAAGTCCCGAAAGCCTGTGCTAGGCTCAGACCTTCAGCACCTCCAAAGCCCATTTCATGGTCTTTAGTCAAGTTCTTCATTTCGCTTCTCTGTTGAGCAATGAAGAGTGTGCGTTAAAGGATTTGACACAAAAAGTTATTTTCCTATTTTGCACTCGCGTCCGGGGCCAGGGTTAGTGAGATTGTAGCCTCTCGAGAGAGGCAGGTTGTGTTCAGTTCCTGGATGGGGAAGAACTGAACCTGTTTCCGGATCCTACGTTTCTCGCCAAGAATGAGTTACCCACCAACAGGTGGGGTCCCTGGAGAATCTGCCCTCTGAAAGAAGATGCATCTCTATGTCCAGTAGAATGCCTAAAGGTCTATCTTCATAGAACTTCAGACTTCAAGGGTGGTCAACTATTCAGGGGAGAAACATCAGGCTCAAATTTATCTCTGAATCAACTCAGAGCGAAAATCACATATTTTATTCGCAGAGCGGATCCTGACAATACACCCGCAGGTCACGATCCGAGGAAAGTTGCCTCATTCTTAAATTTCTTTAATTGTATGGATTTTGAACATCTCCGTTCATACACCGGCTGGAAGTCTTCCAGAGTGTTCTTTCGCCACTATGCGAAGCAAGTAGAGGAACTAAAAGAGATCTGTGGTAGCAGTGGGTCGCGGTGTTAACCCTACTGTTTAACTCTGCGAGGAACAGTGGTCTTAATTGGGACGATTAATTCCAGGGTGAGTGTGTAGTTACATACTGTACTACAAACTAAGTGAGGGCACTGTGTTGCCCATCCAGACTGTTACATTTCCGAAGGTGAACCTAGCATAAGTGCAGACATGTGTGCCGAGCGTTTCTAACGCTAATGTCATTGATTTGTAATACAGGCTTTTATGACTTGATACCTCGGTATCTTGAAAGTGGCATCTAATGTTTTTTCTTTCAGACAAACAAGCTCTGTTTACTATCATACTTATGCTTAAAGTTTTAGGTTATCCTCTTCTTATATATATATATATATATATATATATATATAATTGTGGTTAACCTGTCTATTTATTGCCTGTCAATAATCTGGTTCTTGAGTACCTTGCGTCTCCTTCACCTGTGTCAATTTATTGGTATAATTGAGCATTCATTCTATGTACCTTATCTGGGATAATTCTAATAGAATTGTTCCTTTATGCAAGCTATGTTGCATTGGTTTTCCTCCTATGCAGATATAAAACCTTTGTCCAATACAAGTATTGTGCGGAAAACTGGTCGATATTTCATATTGACGCTGTGGTCCTTTACAAACTATGCTTTACTTAATATAGGGCGAGACCACTATATTAGCTTGCCTGGTATTCATACATAGATATATGTACTCTTCGAGACTTTTCCAGAGTCTAGTAGGACTCTTCCCTGTAGGGGGCAGGAAGCTCTAACATAGTTTATAGTTAGTTGAAAAGATGTATAACGGTAACATCTTAGGTCTCTAGGTCTAGTCGACCGGGAAAAAAAAATAATTACCTCCGGGGAGTACGGCACGTTCTGAGAATCCTCAGATACAGTAATGCTCTGGTACACTTCCATCAGGACGACATGGATTGAGCCCAAAAAATGGATTTTGAGCGAAGCGAAAAATCTATTTTTGGGTGAGATGGCCATGTCGTCCTGATGGACCCGCCCTTGCCTTTCTAAGAAAGGGCTGTAGGACCCCTCCCTACATACAGTATCTGTAGCACCTCGTGTACGCTACAAGGAATACAGATGGCGCCAGGATTGGCGCCAGGCACGCATACGAATCGGGGGATAGGGAAGCCTTGGGAGCGGCTCCCCCTTTTTCTTTCCCGAATTCGTATCTCGTCAATCACCTCCTACGAGACGAAATCTCTGTCCAGGATGTAGATTGCCATGTGACGTGTCTAGAATACGTCCTCTGATATGTCGCGATATCCCTTTCACGAGGGATACTCGCTCCAGGAGTTAGAATTCCGGTACCTTAAGGTAAATTCTCTGGCAATATCGCCGTAGTTGTAATATACCCTAGGAAGCTACCCTATAGGAACTTCCATCAGGACGACATGGCCATCTCACCCAAAAATAGATTTTTTCGCTTCGCTCAAAATCCGATATATATATATATATATATATATATATATATATATATATATATTTATACATATATATATATATATATATATGCATATATATATATATATATATATATATATCCTCTTGAAGTGATATATGTAAGGCATACCATTTGAAGGAAGCCTTTTCAGAAG
>NW_027171004.1:7500-12500 GCF_036898095.1 Palaemon carinicauda
GAATCTTTTTTACCAATGAAAAATTTCTAGGAATAAAATAGTGTCTTCTGAGTTCAGCAAGAACAGCATAGCACCCAGAATGAGCTAATTTATGATGAATATCAATTATAATTAACTTAGTTAAATGACTGTCCCTAGATAATAGAATAGGAAATTTTTTCTCATTCTTAAATTTGCTCTTCACCCTCAAAATGCCATTGTTATCAACAAACACATTCAACTGAGAAACTATACCTGGTATATCCTTTACTGCAGAAAAACCTTTGGAAAAATGTTCTAAAACATCAGCAAAATGACTTTGTTGATCATTCAAAATCAAATGGACAAGAGCTAAAGAGAAAAAATTCTTTTCTTGTACCTTAACTTCCCTTCTCACTTTAGCTTTCCATTTGTATATGCATATTATACACCGACGGTACAGCAAAACCAGTCTTCTGAAATCTGAAAAATCTGAAATATTAACCAAGCATTCTCTCTTAACTAAAGGAACATTAGAAATATTCAAGTAATTTCCTGAAAGATAACCCTCTTTAGGAATAGTGAACTGCATGTCAGGTGCCCGAATATTAGTCAGGTCCGGGCCTGAAAGAAAACAAGATTTCATCAACAATTTATATGACGTGCACCTGGTTACCATATCTGCAGGATTTTCCTTGCCATTAATAAACCCAAATTGAACAGGATATGTTTCACAAAGTTTTTGTATGCTATAGATTCTGTTCATTACAAAAGTAGAACATTGGTTCATTTTCTTAAGTTGAAGAGAAGAACTTATTAACCATTGCAGGGCACAAGAAGAATCTGAAAAAAGACAAATCTTTGTCACCTTTATAGGTTTTATGCAACTGGGACCAGCAAGATCCAAATAAAGATCAATAGATTGCTCAACTCCTAAATTAATGGCGTGGATCTCTAAAGATGGTATGGATTTACCTTTCAATTGGGTATTAACCAACCGATTTTTAGCATTAACAAAGGTAAGTTTGCCAGACTCAACATTCAGTAGATAAATGACACACCCATATATGTCACAACTGGCATCAGTAAAAACTATATTATACTCACCATCCCTTCGACCCACAAACCGAGTTACTTTGAGAGGGGGCAATGAATTACATTGCCTACAGATATTCCTCCAGTCTTTGAGCTGTTGACTGTTAAGAGTCTGATCCCAATTCAAACCCTTTTGACACTGCAAATTATGCATATAAAGCCTACATCGGTTAAATAAAGGCAAGTTGAAACCAAAAATGTCAAACTGGGAGGCAATGGACCTAAGAATTAATCTTTTAGTGTTAGCTCCTGGGTCAAGGTTAATTGGCCTAGTGAAAATATCATCCGAAAGTCTGTTCCATTCAAGCCCAAACAATTTATTGACTTCAGGAGTAAGAACTGACTGATCTATGTCAGACTGCAGATCAATATCATTGGTTATCAGCTGCTGAGTTTCAAATTTAAAGGGTCTGAATATATCATCTAACTGCTTATAGGCCCACCTTAGGTCATCAGAGCTGTTCATGGTAATAGCACCATTATCCATATATATTAAGGCATAAATAAGTTTCTTCAGTTCATCAATCCTTGAATCATTACTGGAAGTTAAAATTAACATAAAATACAATGAAGTCATCAAAAGAAATGGGCTACACCGAAGTCCAAATGAAAGCCTGACATTTTTATAAGCAACGGGAGTGTAATCACCTGCGCTAACATTCCGAAACCAAAATAACAATAGTCTAGACTGATCAATTTCACTTAAACCAACATATTGAAAGCTTTTTTCAAATCAAAAATTAAAATTTTTTCATCAAAACTAATATTAAGAAATGCAGATGAAAGCTTTTGATTTAGGTTAGGCCCAGCATACATACATTGATTATGTGACAATGACAGTTTCTTATAGGATTCCTGCAAATTAGAAAGAAACACTATGCGACATTTCGTAGATCCCTTTCTGACTTAAAAACTGGCATATGAGGTAAGAATGAATAGTTAGGGTATTCAGCCTTAAATACTTCCAAGTCAAAAATTGGTTCAATAATTCCCATATTTAATTGTTCCTTTATGCAGTTATCCACCAACTGTAAGGAACCTTTCTTACGAAGTAACTTTTTCAAATTAGATTGAAGAATAGCCTTGGAAAGAGACTCATTTCTCGAAAGAAGGTGTGATACCTTCCCATTCCATAACAAGGGAACAACTATACGCCCATCACTTCTCGTGTGCAAATTTCTCAAAATGTAATCCACGAGAGAATTATTGAGCTGATTAGATTCATCACTGTAAACTTTCTGATCATAGTTCAAATAAAATTGGCTCTCCATATTCAGGATTTGATCAGTTGCTTCTTGCAGTTTCCTATCAATAATAGTTCCTTTATCTGAAAGTACTGTGAATGAACAATTTGTCGTCATGTCATTGAGCTCGTTAAATTCATCATTAATAGATACAGTAGTAGCTAGAAAATAAGAATGGCAAGGGATATTATATGTACCTTTTTCAGCATTAGAATTTTCGCCCCCCAGTGGTTTCGAGGATAAACTGTCTTTACCATTAAGTGAAGTAAGATTAATTAGGAACCTATCAACATTCCCCATAAGCATTATTCCTAAAGTAGTCTCAATATAAATAGACGAATTAGGACTTCCTATCACTACATCTCTTCCCAAAAGACAATGTGAAAAATCTACTCCTAACAAAAGCTGAATGTCATCAATACCCTGAGAACTGGCTGATAAAAGCTTGTCAGCAAATACAAAATTTTTACTCTGCATTACACTAACTACCTGACCAAGACAAGGTAAATTTAATTGCAGGTTTATAGAGGGTACAACTAAAGCAGAAATAGCAAAAATTTCATTCCCCAGCTTTATAGGAACTTCAACAAGACTAGTAGAATATTCCTTCTGACCATTAAACACTTTCACAGTAAGTTTAACATTGGTAGTCAAAGACTTTAAATTATAAGAGGAAGCTAGCTTGCTAGATATAAAAGTATTTTGTGACCCTGAATCCTTAAGACCCCTGTGAAGCTTATTTTGACCATTTACACAAAATGTGAAAGTAGGGAGAACTGAACCTGTGGTAACATTTGGCAATACTGCTATCCCACTGCTTGCTTCCTTGGAAGACTCTTCTTTACTATTACACCTGTCAGGACTAAGTTTCCCACAAAGATACTCCATGTGATACTGCGAACAATGTGAACAGGGTCTTCGAAATCTGAACTTACATGCTTTAGTGAAATGATTGAAATTACCACATTTTACACAACCTTTATGCAAATTTAATAAAGAAATTTTGTCAGAAGGGGTAGCATACTTAGTACACTTGTAACTTAAATGATCATTATCAGAAATACCGGCCTTGGAACAAAAATTACAAGCTTTGGCGGGAACAGTCTTAGTTTTAAGAGCCATGGTACTAGTCTTTTCCTGTAATGGCTTTAAATGAGTTACAACTTTATCCCTGACAGACAATTTACCTTTCGTCTGACCCTGTTCATACCTTTCACATGCTGTAAAGAAATTATCTACAATTTGCTGAAATGATGGATGAGTCACATTAGTGATATGAACCAGATGAGACTTAAATCTATCATTCATTGCAGACCAAACAAAATATCTAACAACCTCCTCAACATCAATATGCAAATATTTGAAATTTTCGACTATATTTCTAAGTTCTGAAAAGAAGACAAAAGGGTCCTCTCCTTCTTTGAGATTTAGACAAGTTAATTTCTTAATTACAGCCGATTTTCGTAATTCAGTCGAGGCAAATGCCTTAGTCAATAAGTCTTTGGCATCGTTGTAACTTTGTTTGTCGGCCTCCAATGAGCCAAGTAAACATTTAGCCCTACCTTCTACTTGTTGTTTCAAAAGTAAGAGCAAGTCCCTGTCTGGATAATTAAAACTTTGGGTCGTGGTTTCAAATTCTCTAATGAATTTCAAAAAATCCTCACCTTCCTTACTTTGGAATTTGGGTAGAGGGGCAGTGGGTTGCCTCAAAAGACTCCTAGCAATATCAGTAGTTAATGAAAGTTGAGGGCTTCCAGCACTTACACTTACATCCAACAAAGGCAAAATACCTGAAATCTTATCATGGTAAGATTGACATGCTGAAAGCTCAGCTTCCAAATCCTCTTCTCTAAATTCCCCTGAAATTTTTAGAATCTGTATTTTAGAATCCAAGTCACTTAATCGCTTCCTATAATCCAGGAGAACACCTCTTTCAGATACTTTAGCAGTATTATCTAATGAAGGGTACTGCGAGGAACGGTTGGCACAATCTGTAACCTTCTTCCTAATAATCTTACGCTGACCAATTAGCACTACCAATTCAGCCATTATGACTACCAAAACAGGCACCAAAATATACAAAAAGTATGATTAATACAATACACAACTACAAATAAACAAACAAGCACCAATATATATATAATAAGTATATTAATGCAATACACAACGAAAATTTTCTAAACAAAACAGTAAACACCACTTATTACAAATAACGTTATTACGAAGCAAAAAGCTCAAAATAACGCGAGAAAATAGGAGCACTCAAATGCGCAATAAATTATTCGCAAAGGGATAAACAAAATATGAACCGCATAAATAGTTAACAAAGAACTTTAAATCAATTACCAAGTAAACAATAAACTCTCTTACGGAATCGTAAAAATGGTATACTGAACTCTTCTTGAACAGCAAAAAATCGATTAAAGAAATAAGCAAATTATAACAACCCCTTCCAGGAAGAAACCTCGAACACACCACAATTCACGTTCTGTATCACGTACCTAACCTATAATGCTAAATCCTGTCACGGTCGCCATACGCTGAATTTTAATTTGCAAACACCAGGAATTAAATAAGGATAATTAAAATGTGAAAAAAATGCAGTAATTTATTGTATTTGATAAATATCCTAAATCATCCAGATGCTGATGCGGCAGCTAATACACAAAGTTGACCATCGTGAAGCAAGGGGGAACCGCAGTA
>NW_027171005.1:7500-17500 GCF_036898095.1 Palaemon carinicauda
ATCTCAACAAAAGGGATGAAAATAACCATCCTGAACATACACCCTGTTACATACATATCCCCGGAAATGGAATTGTGGAATGAACTAAATATTCAAAGGAAATCATTGAATGTAGTTCATACAGAAATCCATATCTGTAACATAAATGTTGCTGGCCACAACGAGGACCGTTTTTTGGGGGCATAAAAAGGGGGGGAGGGGGGGGGCGAATCTCGGTCAAACACAGCCACACAATAAAATGCAGGCAGGGGTAAAAAATAAAAGAGACGTAGGGGGGGGGGGTGATGGACCCCTTTGGATACAACTGCCTTTTTGCCGCTATGCGATTCGCTGCTTGGAAGATCAGAAGATCAGGGATTATATGTGTGTATATATATATATATATATATATATATATATATATATATATATATATATATATATATATATAAGCATGGGATCATATGATGGAGAGAGTTTTGGTAAACAAAGTGAGATTATGAAACGTAAAATGCTACTTTCTCTAAAAAAGAAAAGTATTTAATCAGATGGTTATACCAGTTTTAATTTATGTATCAGAAACTTGGGTACTTACTAAAGCCGTAGACCATAAGATAGGTATAACTCAAATATATATATATATATATATATATATATATATATATATATATATATACGTATACATACACACACAAGCATGGGAGCCTGGGATGAAGAGTTTTGGTAAACTAAATGAGATTATGAAAAGTAAAATGCCCCTTTCTCTAAAATGAAAAGTATCAGAAACTTGGGTACCTACTAAAGCCTTACACCACAAGATAGGTATAACTCAAATATATATATATATATATATATATATATATATATATATATATATATATATATATATAGATATATATATATATATATATATATATATATATATATATATATATATATATGAGGTTTACATAGGAAAGACCTATTTCTTTGATGTTACTGTTCTTAAAATATTTCATTTCTATTGTTCGTTATTTCTCTTGTAATTTATTCATTTCCTTATTTCCTTTCCTGTTTGAGCTCTTGGGCTTATAGCATCCTGCCTTTCCAACTAGTGTTAATGCTTAGCTGATAATAATAATAATAATAATAATAATAATAATAATAATAATAACCAACACATGCGCACAACTATATAAAAAAAAGCAATAGAAGAAGAATTAGGACCTAAGGAATCACCCAAGTTGTGAAACTTTATCCAAGAACGGGTGCAGTCCCCCCGTAAACCCAGCCCCCGCCCACGCCCCCCCCCCCTAAGGGCGTTGATTTTTTCAAGACATCCGCCCTCTTGAAGATGAATGACTTCCCCCTCCCCCCTCCCCCTACCCCTTCCCCCTTCCCCCCTTCAGATAAGATCTTTCAGGAAGTGATAGTTTCACTTTCCCAAAAGACAACAATGGGAGGAAGAAAGATCCGCTAGCTCTCACTTTAGCGTCCTTCATATTAGACTCGTTTTTTCCACGTGCTAGTTTCTATCTGTTGACTGACTTCGCTTAAAGGGATGGTTTTTCTGGTCCTGTACATCAGAGAACCCCATTCTCTCTACAGGACCTCTACATCGTCACTATCGAAGCACTCACAGAATAAGAAAGTCTTCAGTTTCCTTTTGGAAGCCTTAAATGTCCTCAAACGTTCGGAAGTCTCGTAGGAGCGTTTTGTATAGTCTCGGGGCCCTATATTTAAAGACTCTAGACTCTAGAGCCTTCAGTAGACATTTATCTAGGTTCCAATAGTTTGAAACCATCTGTAACTACTATTATGTCAATACGATTTGCTGGATGCACAATAAGTATTCTATTTTTGAGGGTTACTCATGCTTATAGTTTCATAAGCTTTGGTTTAAGCTTATGAATATTAATTTTAGGCTTGTAGTACCTGTCTCAAGTCCCAACAGAGATTGGGGAATCACAACTGGATGTAAAAATATATATTAAAAACAATAACTGGCAACTGAGGGGATGCAATGAAAAACATTGCAAAGTGTCATCATATTGCATGAACTAAATAAATAATGGATACATTAAATAAATATATAAATAAGTACATGCTTAAATATTTAAATATATGGAAATATTTAATTTACTCAAGAATAGATAAAATATGAATAAATTCATGAATTATAATAAAAATGGATAAAAAAATCACTAGTTGGCACCAAAAGATGAGGCACTAAATGCCATCAACATCTAGTCAAATTAACTCACCGAAATGCATACTTGACTCTTGCAAAAGAGAGAGAGAGAGAGAGAGAGAGAGAGAGAGAGAGAGAGAGAGAGAGAGAGAGTGAGAGAAAGAGAGAGAGAGTAAACTAAACTTGAGGTCACATATGACCTGTGTATTAATTTGCACCCAGCATAACTTCGGATACAGCTCTTAAGACCAACTTTGATTAAGTACCACAAAGTCAATATTCTGAACCCAGCGTTTGGCAAGATTGAGTTGCCAAATATCTATTATTAACCTAAATATTAATATTATTATTATTCATATTACTATAATTATCATTGAAAATATTTCCCCATTGTTATTTTAGGAATAATAACGGTCAATTCATAATTATTATCTTTCATTATTTATTCTAGATATATCTTAACGTTGAAAAATGAACAATTTAAAATCAAAAACATGAAACTTATCATACATGGTGCAATGGTAGGCGGTAACAATGGAGTGACCCCTGAACCTAGTTAACGTAAGCCCAGTGATACATCATTTATCCACAATATATATATATAGATATATATATATATATATATATATATATATATATATATATATATATATATATGTGTGTGTGTGTGTGCGTGTGTGTGTGTGTATAGGAAATATTTACCTAAACGTTGTTATTGCTCTTAACATATTTAATTTTTTCCTTGTTTCCTTTCCCCACTGGGCTATTTTCCCTGTTGGAGCCCTTGGACTTCTAACACCCTGCTTTCCCAACTAGGGTTGTAGCTTAGCAAATAAGGTAGACTCCTTGATTAAAGGCAGGTACCTGTCAACGAATTGACAGCGTAGGCAGGTAGGTTGCCCCCATAGGTAGGTGAGGTAGGTAGGTTGCCTCCATAGGTAGGTGAGGTAGGTAGGTTGCCTCCATAGGTAGGTGAGGTAGGTAGGTGTCAGTTGAATGGTTATTGAAGGGGGAATTGAATGAGGAAAATGTGAGTTAATTACAGATAGGAAGAAAGGTATATGGAAGGAAGTAACAGGTAATTTAGAGTAATTTAATTGTTATCATTATTATTATTATTATTATTATTATTATTATTATTATTATTATGGTAAAAGTATCAAATTATCCTATATATTCAACATATAAATCTACTATTTAAATCCCGAATAGTGATATACAACATATCAAAATTGATGGATTGAAACAGGACTGAAACAGGATTGAAACAGAGATTGAAACAGGACTGAAATGAATATTGAAACATAGATCGAAGTAGGACTGAAACAGAGACTGCAACATGACTGAAACAGAGATTGAAATAGGACTGAAACAGATATTGAAACAGATATTGAAACATAGATCGAAATAGGACTGAAAATGAGATTGCAACAGGACTGAAACAGAGATTGAAACAACACTGAAATGAATATTGAAACATAGATCGAAATAGGACTGAAACAGATATAGAAATATGACTGAAACAGAGATCGAAACCGGACTGAAACAGAGATTGCAACATGACTGAAACAGAGATTGCAACATGACTGAAACAGAGATTGAAAT
Organism: Palaemon carinicauda; assembly: GCF_036898095.1. Taxonomy (NCBI): domain Eukaryota; kingdom Metazoa; phylum Arthropoda; class Malacostraca; order Decapoda; family Palaemonidae; genus Palaemon; species Palaemon carinicauda. Next base: position 11,255 of record NW_027171005.1, read on the forward strand.
AGGACTGAAACAGATATTGAAACATAGCTCGAAATAGGACTGAAAATGAGGTTGAAACATGACTGAAACAGAGATTGAAACATGATTGAAACAGATATTGAAAAATAGACCGAAATATGACTGAAACAGAGATAGAAATAGGACTGAAACAAAGATTGAAACAGGACTGAAACTAAGATTGAAACAGGATTGAAACAGAGATTAAAACAGAGATTGAAACTGATTAAAACAGGACTGAAACAGATATCGAAATGTGACTGAAACCGAGATTGAAACAGGACTGAAACAGATCGAAACATGACAGAAACAGATTGAAACAGGACTGAAACAGATCGAAACGTGACTGAAACAGAGATTGAAACAGGACTGAAACAGATCGAAACATGACTGAAGCAGATGGAAACATAGATCGAAATAGGACTGAAACAGAGATCGAAACATGACAGAAACAGAGATTGAAATAGGACTGAAACAGAGATCGAAACATGACATATACAGAGATTGAAATAGGACTGAAACAGGATTGAAACATGACTGAAACAGAGACTGAAATAGAAGTGAAACATTGAAACATAGACCGAAATAGGACTGAAATAGGATTGAAACATGACTGAAACTGAGATTGAAATAGGACTGAAACAAAGATTGAAACAGATTAAAACAGGACTGAAACATGATTGAAACAGATATCGAAACATGACTGAAACAGATTGAAACAGGACAGAAACAGACATTGAAACAGATATCGAAACAGGACTGAAACATGATTGAAACAGAGATATAAACATGAATGAAACAGAGATTGAAATAGGATTGAAACATAGATCGAAATACGACTGAAACAGAGGTTGAAACAGGACTGAAACAGATCTAAACAGAACTAAAACAGATTGAAACAGGACAGAAACAGATTGAAACACGACTTAAAACAGAATTGAAACATAAATGAAACAGATATTGAAACATGACTGAAACAGATTAAAAAGACTGAAACAGATATTGAAACATGACTGAAACAGAGATTGAAACATGACTGAAACAGAGATTGAAACAGGACTGAAACAGATATTGAAACATGCCTGAAAAGGATTGAAAAACGACTGAAACAGCGATTGAAACAAGACTGAAACAAAGAGCAACAGCAAACTGCCAAAAACGAATCACAGTTAACCCTCTTTTTTTGTCGAATTCGCCCTGCAATAAATTTCAACATATTTGCAACAAGAGCCGGGGACGCTAAGCCTTTTATTCGTGTCCAGCAGACCTAAATAATCCACACACAAAAGCGAAGTATTATTTTCTATGGAAACTATACAATTTATTAATATTTATAGCATTAAAACTTTTTATATTCAGTCCTTGATATCACTGTAACTGTTCTTAAAATATTATATTTTTTTTGTTTATTACTTCTCTTGTAGTTTATTTATTTCCTTGTTTCCTTTCCTCACTGGGCTGTTTTTTTCCCGTTGGAGCTCTTGGGCTTATAGCATCCTGCTTTTCCAACTAGGGTTGTGGCTTAGCTTGTAATAATAATAACAATAATAATAATAATAATAATAATAAAAATGAAAAGTTTTTCTTGTTTTCTTTCCTCACTGGGCTATTTTTTTCCTGTTGGGGGCCTTGGGTTTATAGCATCCTGCTTTTCCAACTAGGGTTGTGGCTTAGCTTGTGATGATAATAATAATAATAATAATAATAAAAATAAAAAGTTTTTCTTGTTTCCTTTCCTCACTGGGCTGTTTTTTTCCCGTTGGAGCTCTTGGGCTTATAGCATCCTGCTTTTCCAACTAGGGTTGTGGCTTAGCTTGTAATAATAATAATAATAATAATAATAAAAACTTTTTCTTGTTTCCTTTCCTCACTGGGCTATTTTTTTCCTGTTGGAGCTCTTGGGCTTGTAGCATCCTGCTTTTCCAACTTGGGTTGTGGCTTAGCTTGTAATAATAATAATAATAATAATAATAATAATAAAAATAATAATAAAAAGTTTTTCTTGTTTCCTTTCCTCACTGGGCTATTTTCTTTCATGTTGGGGACCTTGGGCTTGTAGCATCCTGCTTTTCCAACTTGGGTTGTGGCTTAGCTTGTAATAATAATAATAATAATAATAATAATAATAATAAAAATGAAAAGTTTTTCTTGTTTCCTTTCCTCACTGGGCTGTTTTTTTTTCCCGTTGGAGCTCTTGGGCTTGTAGCATCCTGCTTTTCCAACTTGGGTTGTGGCTTAGCTTGTAATAATAATAATAATAATAATAATAAAAATGAAAAGTTTTTCTTGTTTCCTTTCCTCACTGGGCTGTTTTTTTCCCGTTGGAGCTCTTGGGCTTGTAGCATCCTGCTTTTCCAACTTGGGTTGTGGCTTAGCTTGTAATAATAATAATAATAATAATAATAATAATAATAATAATAATAAAAATAAAAAGTTTTTCTTGTTTCCTTTCCTCACTGGGCTATTTTTTTTCCTGTTGGAGCTCTTGGGCTTGTAGCATCCTGCTTTTCCAACTTGGGTTGTGGCTTAGCTTGTAATAATAATAATAATAATAATAATAATAATAATAATAATAAAAATGAAAAGTTTTTCTTGTTTCCTTTCCTCACTGGGCTGTTTTTTTTTCCCGTTGGAGCTCTTGGGCTTGTAGCATCCTGCTTTTCCAACTAGGGTTGTGGCTTAGCTTGTAATAATAATAATAATAATAATAATAATAATAATAATAATAATAATAAAAATGAAAAGTTTTTCTTGTTTCCTTTCCTCACTGGGCTGTTTTTTTCCCGTTGGAGCTCTTGGGCTTATAGCATCCTGCTTTTCCAAATTGGGTTGTGGCTTAGCTTGTAATAATAATAATAATAATAATAATAATAATAAAAAGTTTTTCTTGTTTCCTTTCCTCACTGGGCTATTTTTTTTCATGTTGGGGACCTTGGGCTTATAGCATCCTGCTTTTCCAACTTGGGTTGTGGCTTAGCTTGTAATAATAATAATAATAATAATAATAATAATAAAAATAAAAAGTTTTTCTTGTTTCCTTTCCTCACTGGGCTATTTTTTTTCCTGTTGGAGCTCTTGGGCTTGTAGCATCCTGCTTTTCCAACTTGGGTTGTGGCTTAGCTTGTAATAATAATAATAATAATAATAATAATAATAATAATAATAATAAAAAGTTTTTCTTGTTTCCTTTCCTCACAGGGCTATTTTTTTTCATGTTGGGGACCTTGGGCTTATAGCATCCTGCTTTTCCAACTTGGGTTGTGGCTTAGCTTGTAATAATAATAATAATAATAATAATAATAATAAAAATGAAAAGTTTTTCTTGTTTCCTTTCCTCACTGGGCTATTTTTTTTTCATGTTGGGGACCTTGGGCTTGTAGCATCCTGCTTTTCCAACTTGGGTTGTGGCTTAGCTTGTAATAATAATAATAATAATAATAATAATAATAAAAATAATAATAAAAAGTTTTTCTTGTTTCCTTTCCTCACTGGGCTATTTTCTTTCATGTTGGGGACCTTGGGCTTGTAGCATCCTGCTTTTCCAACTTGGGTTGTGGCTTAGCTTGTAATAATAATAATAATAATAATAATAATAATAATAAAAATGAAAAGTTTTTCTTGTTTCCTTTCCTCACTGGGCTGTTTTTTTTCCCCGTTGGAGCTCTTGGGCTTGTAGCATCCTGCTTTTCCAACTTGGGTTGTGGCTTAGCTTGTAATAATAATAATAATAATAATAATAAAAATGAAAAGTTTTTCTTGTTTCCTTTCCTCACTGGGCTGTTTTTTTCCCGTTGGAGCTCTTGGGCTTGTAGCATCCTGCTTTTCCAACTTGGGTTGTGGCTTAGCTTGTAATAATAATAATAATAATAATAATAATAATAATAATAATAATAAAAATAAAAAGTTTTTCTTGTTTCCTTTCCTCACTGGGCTATTTTTTTTCCTGTTGGAGCTCTTGGGCTTGTAGCATCCTGCTTTTCCAACTTGGGTTGTGGCTTAGCTTGTAATAATAATAATAATAATAATAATAATAATAATAATAATAAAAATGAAAAGTTTTTCTTGTTTCCTTTCCTCACTGGGCTGTTTTTTTTTCCCGTTGGAGCTCTTGGGCTTGTAGCATCCTGCTTTTCCAACTAGGGTTGTGGCTTAGCTTGTAATAATAATAATAATAATAATAATAATAATAATAATAATAATAATAAAAATGAAAAGTTTTTCTTGTTTCCTTTCCTCACTGGGCTGTTTTTTTCCCGTTGGAGCTCTTGGGCTTATAGCATCCTGCTTTTCCAAATTGGGTTGTGGCTTAGCTTGTAATAATAATAATAATAATAATAATAATAATAAAAAGTTTTTCTTGTTTCCTTTCCTCACTGGGCTATTTTTTTTCATGTTGGGGACCTTGGGCTTATAGCATCCTGCTTTTCCAACTTGGGTTGTGGCTTAGCTTGTAATAATAATAATAATAATAATAATAATAATAAAAATAAAAAGTTTTTCTTGTTTCCTTTCCTCACTGGGCTATTTTTTTTCCTGTTGGAGCTCTTGGGCTTGTAGCATCCTGCTTTTCCAACTTGGGTTGTGGCTTAGCTTGTAATAATAATAATAATAATAATAATAATAATAATAATAATAATAAAAAGTTTTTCTTGTTTCCTTTCCTCACAGGGCTATTTTTTTTCATGTTGGGGACCTTGGGCTTATAGCATCCTGCTTTTCCAACTTGGGTTGTGGCTTAGCTTGTAATAATAATAATAATAATAATAATAATAATAAAAATGAAAAGTTTTTCTTGTTTCCTTTCCTCACTGGGCTATTTTTTTTTCATGTTGGGGACCTTGGGCTTGTAGCATCCTGCTTTTCCAACTTGGGTTGTGGCTTAGCTTGTAATAATAATAATAATAATAATAATAATAATAATAATAATAAAAAGTTTTTCTTGTTTCCTTTCCTCACAGGGCTATTTTTTTTCATGTTGGGGACCTTGGGCTTATAGCATCCTGCTTTTCCAACTTGGGTTGTGGCTTAGCTTGTAATAATAATAATAATAATAATAATAATAAAAATGAAAAGTTTTCCTTGTTTCCTTTCCTCACTGGGCTATTTTTTTTTCATGTTGGGGACCTTGGGCTTGTAGCATCCTGCTTTTCCAACTTGGGTTGTGGCTTAGCTTGTAGTAATAATAATAATAATAATAATAATAATCAGTACACATTCACAAATACAGTAAAATTAATTCTTTAACTCATATAGGGTTCGAACACAAGACTCCCGAACTTACAAGTAGCAGCACTAACAACTGCACTGCAGATACCATAAAAAAATTAACAATAACAATAACAATCAGTTAACAATCACAAATGCAGTAGAAATAAACACTAAACCTCTAACTTAGCCAGGATTCGAAAGCAAGACTCTCGAGTTTACAAGTAAAAACGCTATCAACTACATCACAGATACCAGAAAAATAGTTCACCAACCACCTTAAACAAAAGCAAAAAAAAAAAAGATTTAATCCAAATAACAGATCTCATCTTCGCCATCAAGTAATCTTCACACGCAGCTGAATATAATCATCACGAACAATCTTCCCAGGGGTCGCTAATACCTCAAAACAATTACAGAGCCAAGGAATCGTTTAGCTCTCTGAAGACGAAGACAAGCACGGAACGCGAAAAAAATAAATTGTGATAACGCGTCGACTAGGAGATAGGATTAGGGGAGGGGGGAGAGACGGTAGGATAAACAGGGAAAGGATAAAACGAAGAGGATAAAGGACAATAAAAACTAGAACACAGAACCACCTCGAATCCAAAACTGGAATCCCAGATCTCCGAAGACATTCCGAAAAAATGTCTTCGGAAACAAAAGACAATGCATTCAAGACATTGCAATGGCGAGGGTTTCAATTAGGAGGGGTGTAAAGGGAGGGAAGGGAGAGTGGGAGGGGGAGGGAGAGGGGGATAAAGGACAATAAAAGTTAGAACACAAAACCACCTCGAATCCAAAACTGGAATCCCAGATCTCCGAAGACATTCCGAAAAAATGTCTTCGGAAACAAAAGACAATGCATTCAAGACATTGCAATGGCGAGGGTTTCAATGAGGAGGGGTGTAAACGGAGGGAAGGGAGAGGGAGAAGGGAGGGATAGAGAGAGGGTGAGAGGGGGAAGGAAGGGGGAGGAGAAGGCAGAATAAGACCGCATTCAATTACGAAATACAAGAAAGACAAATTCTGTTCAGGAGCCTT
>NW_027171006.1:0-23512 GCF_036898095.1 Palaemon carinicauda
TTTCTCTTCCCTTTTTTTTAGTCGTTATAATCAATTTTCTCTTCCCTTTTTTTTAGTCGTTATAATCCATTTTCTCTTCCCTTTTTTTTAGTCGTTATAATCCATTTTCTCTCCCCTTTTTTTTAGTCGTTATAATCAATTTTCTCTTCCCTTTTTTTTAGTCTGTTATAATCCATTTTCTCTTCCCTTTTTTTTAGTCGTTATAATCAATTTTCTCTTCCCTTTTTTTTAGTCGTTATAATCCATTTTCTCTCCCCTTTTTTTTAGTCGTTATAATCAATTTTCTCTTCCCTTTTTTTTAGTCGTTATAATCAATTTTCTCTTCCCTTTTTTTTAGTCGTTATAATCAATTTTCTCTTCCCTTTTTTTTAGTCGTTATAATCCATTTTCTCTCCCCTTTTTTTTAGTCGTTATAATCCATTTTCTCTTCCCTTTTTTTTAGTCGTTATAATCCATTTTCTCTTCCCTTTTTTTTAGTCGTTATAATCCATTTTCTCTTCCCTTTTTTTTAGTCGTTATAATCCATTTTCTCTTCCCTTTTTTTTAGTCGTTATAATCCATTTTCTCTTCCCTTTTTTTTAGTCGTTATAATCCATTTTCTCTTCCCTTTTTTTTAGTCGTTATAATCCATTTTCTCTTCCCTTTTTTTTAGTCGTTATAATCAATTTTCTCTTCCCTTTTTTTTAGTCGTTATAATCCATTTTCTCTTCCCTTTTTTTTAGTCGTTATAATCCATTTTCTCTTCCCTTTTTTTTAGTCGTTATAATCCATTTTCTCTTCCCTTTTTTTTAGTCGTTATAATCCATTTTCTCTTCCCTTTTTTTTAGTCGTTATAATCCATTTTCTCTTCCCTTTTTTTTAGTCGTTATAATCCATTTTCTCTTCCCTTTTTTTTAGTCGTTATAATCCATTTTCTCTTCCCTTTTTTTTAGTCGTTATAATCCATTTTCTCTTCCCTTTTTTTTAGTCGTTATAATCCATTTTCTCTTCCCTTTTTTTTAGTCGTTATAATCCATTTTCTCTTCCCTTTTTTTTAGTCGTTATAATCCATTTTCTCTTCCCTTTTTTTTAGTCGTTATAATCCATTTTCTCTTCCCTTTTTTTTAGTCGTTATAATCCATTTTCTCTTCCCTTTTTTTTAGTCGTTATAATCCATTTTCTCTTCCCTTTTTTTTAGTCGTTATAATCCATTTTCTCTTCCCTTTTTTTTAGTCGTTATAATCCATTTTCTCTTCCCTTTTTTTTAGTCGTTATAATCCATTTTCTCTTCCCTTTTTTTTAGTCGTTATAATCCATTTTCTCTTCCCTTTTTTTTAGTCGTTATAATCCATTTTCTCTTCCCTTTTTTTTAGTCGTTATAATCCATTTTCTCTTCCCTTTTTTTTAGTCGTTATAATCCATTTTCTCTTCCCTTTTTTTTAGTCGTTATAATCCATTTTCTCTTCCCTTTTTTTTAGTCGTTATAATCCATTTTCTCTTCCCTTTTTTTTAGTCGTTATAATCCATTTTCTCTTCCCTTTTTTTTAGTCGTTATAATCCATTTTCTCTTCCCTTTTTTTTAGTCGTTATAATCCATTTTCTCTTCCCTTTTTTTTAGTCGTTATAATCCATTTTCTCTTCCCTTTTTTTTAGTCGTTATAATCCATTTTCTCTTCCCTTTTTTTTAGTCGTTATAATCCATTTTCTCTTCCCTTTTTTTTAGTCGTTATAATCCATTTTCTCTTCCCTTTTTTTTAGTCGTTATAATCCATTTTCTCTTCCCTTTTTTTTAGTCGTTATAATCCATTTTCTCTTCCCTTTTTTTTAGTCGTTATAATCCATTTTCTCTTCCCTTTTTTTTAGTCGTTATAATCCATTTTCTCTTCCCTTTTTTTTAGTCGTTATAATCCATTTTCTCTTCCCTTTTTTTTAGTCGTTATAATCCATTTTCTCTTCCCTTTTTTTTAGTCGTTATAATCCATTTTCTCTTCCCTTTTTTTTAGTCGTTATAATCCATTTTCTCTTCCCTTTTTTTTAGTCGTTATAATCCATTTTCTCTTCCCTTTTTTTTAGTCGTTATAATCCATTTTCTCTTCCCTTTTTTTTAGTCGTTATAATCCATTTTCTCTTCCCTTTTTTTTAGTCGTTATAATCCATTTTCTCTTCCCTTTTTTTTAGTCGTTATAATCCATTTTCTCTTCCCTTTTTTTTAGTCGTTATAATCCATTTTCTCTTCCCTTTTTTTTAGTCGTTATAATCCATTTTCTCTTCCCTTTTTTTTAGTCGTTATAATCCATTTTCTCTTCCCTTTTTTTTAGTCGTTATAATCCATTTTCTCTTCCCTTTTTTTTAGTCGTTATAATCCATTTTCTCTTCCCTTTTTTTTAGTCGTTATAATCCATTTTCTCTTCCCTTTTTTTTAGTCGTTATAATCCATTTTCTCTTCCCTTTTTTTTAGTCGTTATAATCCATTTTCTCTTCCCTTTTTTTTAGTCGTTATAATCCATTTTCTCTTCCCTTTTTTTTAGTCGTTATAATCCATTTTCTCTTCCCTTTTTTTTAGTCGTTATAATCCATTTTCTCTTCCCTTTTTTTTAGTCGTTATAATCCATTTTCTCTTCCCTTTTTTTTAGTCGTTATAATCCATTTTCTCTTCCCTTTTTTTTAGTCGTTATAATCCATTTTCTCTTCCCTTTTTTTTAGTCGTTATAATCCATTTTCTCTTCCCTTTTTTTTAGTCGTTATAATCCATTTTCTCTTCCCTTTTTTTTAGTCGTTATAATCCATTTTCTCTTCCCTTTTTTTTAGTCGTTATAATCCATTTTCTCTTCCCTTTTTTTTAGTCGTTATAATCCATTTTCTCTTCCCTTTTTTTTAGTCGTTATAATCCATTTTCTCTTCCCTTTTTTTTAGTCGTTATAATCCATTTTCTCTTCCCTTTTTTTTAGTCGTTATAATCCATTTTCTCTTCCCTTTTTTTTAGTCGTTATAATCCATTTTCTCTTCCCTTTTTTTTAGTCGTTATAATCCATTTTCTCTTCCCTTTTTTTTAGTCGTTATAATCCATTTTCTCTTCCCTTTTTTTTAGTCGTTATAATCCATTTTCTCTTCCCTTTTTTTTAGTCGTTATAATCCATTTTCTCTTCCCTTTTTTTTAGTCGTTATAATCCATTTTCTCTTCCCTTTTTTTTAGTCGTTATAATCCATTTTCTCTTCCCTTTTTTTTAGTCGTTATAATCCATTTTCTCTTCCCTTTTTTTTAGTCGTTATAATCCATTTTCTCTTCCCTTTTTTTTAGTCGTTATAATCCATTTTCTCTTCCCTTTTTTTTAGTCGTTATAATCCATTTTCTCTTCCCTTTTTTTTAGTCGTTATAATCCATTTTCTCTTCCCTTTTTTTTAGTCGTTATAATCCATTTTCTCTTCCCTTTTTTTTAGTCGTTATAATCCATTTTCTCTTCCCTTTTTTTTAGTCGTTATAATCCATTTTCTCTTCCCTTTTTTTTAGTCGTTATAATCCATTTTCTCTTCCCTTTTTTTTAGTCGTTATAATCCATTTTCTCTTCCCTTTTTTTTAGTCGTTATAATCCATTTTCTCTTCCCTTTTTTTTAGTCGTTATAATCCATTTTCTCTTCCCTTTTTTTTAGTCGTTATAATCCATTTTCTCTTCCCTTTTTTTTAGTCGTTATAATCCATTTTCTCTTCCCTTTTTTTTAGTCGTTATAATCCATTTTCTCTTCCCTTTTTTTTAGTCGTTATAATCCATTTTCTCTTCCCTTTTTTTTAGTCGTTATAATCCATTTTCTCTTCCCTTTTTTTTAGTCGTTATAATCCATTTTCTCTTCCCTTTTTTTTAGTCGTTATAATCCATTTTCTCTTCCCTTTTTTTTAGTCGTTATAATCCATTTTCTCTTCCCTTTTTTTTAGTCGTTATAATCCATTTTCTCTTCCCTTTTTTTTAGTCGTTATAATCCATTTTCTCTTCCCTTTTTTTTAGTCGTTATAATCCATTTTCTCTTCCCTTTTTTTTAGTCGTTATAATCCATTTTCTCTTCCCTTTTTTTTAGTCGTTATAATCCATTTTCTCTTCCCTTTTTTTTAGTCGTTATAATCCATTTTCTCTTCCCTTTTTTTTAGTCGTTATAATCCATTTTCTCTTCCCTTTTTTTTAGTCGTTATAATCCATTTTCTCTTCCCTTTTTTTTAGTCGTTATAATCCATTTTCTCTTCCCTTTTTTTTAGTCGTTATAATCCATTTTCTCTTCCCTTTTTTTTAGTCGTTATAATCCATTTTCTCTTCCCTTTTTTTTAGTCGTTATAATCCATTTTCTCTTCCCTTTTTTTTAGTCGTTATAATCCATTTTCTCTTCCCTTTTTTTTAGTCGTTATAATCCATTTTCTCTTCCCTTTTTTTTAGTCGTTATAATCCATTTTCTCTTCCCTTTTTTTTAGTCGTTATAATCCATTTTCTCTTCCCTTTTTTTTAGTCGTTATAATCCATTTTCTCTTCCCTTTTTTTTAGTCGTTATAATCCATTTTCTCTTCCCTTTTTTTTAGTCGTTATAATCCATTTTCTCTTCCCTTTTTTTTAGTCGTTATAATCCATTTTCTCTTCCCTTTTTTTTAGTCGTTATAATCCATTTTCTCTTCCCTTTTTTTTAGTCGTTATAATCCATTTTCTCTTCCCTTTTTTTTAGTCGTTATAATCCATTTTCTCTTCCCTTTTTTTTAGTCGTTATAATCCATTTTCTCTTCCCTTTTTTTTAGTCGTTATAATCCATTTTCTCTTCCCTTTTTTTTAGTCGTTATAATCCATTTTCTCTTCCCTTTTTTTTAGTCGTTATAATCCATTTTCTCTTCCCTTTTTTTTAGTCGTTATAATCCATTTTCTCTTCCCTTTTTTTTAGTCGTTATAATCCATTTTCTCTTCCCTTTTTTTTAGTCGTTATAATCCATTTTCTCTTCCCTTTTTTTTAGTCGTTATAATCCATTTTCTCTTCCCTTTTTTTTAGTCGTTATAATCCATTTTCTCTTCCCTTTTTTTTAGTCGTTATAATCCATTTTCTCTTCCCTTTTTTTTAGTCGTTATAATCCATTTTCTCTTCCCTTTTTTTTAGTCGTTATAATCCATTTTCTCTTCCCTTTTTTTTAGTCGTTATAATCCATTTTCTCTTCCCTTTTTTTTAGTCGTTATAATCCATTTTCTCTTCCCTTTTTTTTAGTCGTTATAATCCATTTTCTCTTCCCTTTTTTTTAGTCGTTATAATCCATTTTCTCTTCCCTTTTTTTTAGTCGTTATAATCCATTTTCTCTTCCCTTTTTTTTAGTCGTTATAATCCATTTTCTCTTCCCTTTTTTTTAGTCGTTATAATCCATTTTCTCTTCCCTTTTTTTTAGTCGTTATAATCCATTTTCTCTTCCCTTTTTTTTAGTCGTTATAATCCATTTTCTCTTCCCTTTTTTTTAGTCGTTATAATCCATTTTCTCTTCCCTTTTTTTTAGTCGTTATAATCCATTTTCTCTTCCCTTTTTTTTAGTCGTTATAATCCATTTTCTCTTCCCTTTTTTTTAGTCGTTATAATCCATTTTCTCTTCCCTTTTTTTTAGTCGTTATAATCCATTTTCTCTTCCCTTTTTTTTAGTCGTTATAATCCATTTTCTCTTCCCTTTTTTTTAGTCGTTATAATCCATTTTCTCTTCCCTTTTTTTTAGTCGTTATAATCCATTTTCTCTTCCCTTTTTTTTAGTCGTTATAATCCATTTTCTCTTCCCTTTTTTTTAGTCGTTATAATCCATTTTCTCTTCCCTTTTTTTTAGTCGTTATAATCCATTTTCTCTTCCCTTTTTTTTAGTCGTTATAATCCATTTTCTCTTCCCTTTTTTTTAGTCGTTATAATCCATTTTCTCTTCCCTTTTTTTTAGTCGTTATAATCCATTTTCTCTTCCCTTTTTTTTAGTCGTTATAATCCATTTTCTCTTCCCTTTTTTTTAGTCGTTATAATCCATTTTCTCTTCCCTTTTTTTTAGTCGTTATAATCCATTTTCTCTTCCCTTTTTTTTAGTCGTTATAATCCATTTTCTCTTCCCTTTTTTTTAGTCGTTATAATCCATTTTCTCTTCCCTTTTTTTTAGTCGTTATAATCCATTTTCTCTTCCCTTTTTTTTAGTCGTTATAATCCATTTTCTCTTCCCTTTTTTTTAGTCGTTATAATCCATTTTCTCTTCCCTTTTTTTTAGTCGTTATAATCCATTTTCTCTTCCCTTTTTTTTAGTCGTTATAATCCATTTTCTCTTCCCTTTTTTTTAGTCGTTATAATCCATTTTCTCTTCCCTTTTTTTTAGTCGTTATAATCCATTTTCTCTTCCCTTTTTTTTAGTCGTTATAATCCATTTTCTCTTCCCTTTTTTTTAGTCGTTATAATCCATTTTCTCTTCCCTTTTTTTTAGTCGTTATAATCCATTTTCTCTTCCCTTTTTTTTAGTCGTTATAATCCATTTTCTCTTCCCTTTTTTTTAGTCGTTATAATCCATTTTCTCTTCCCTTTTTTTTAGTCGTTATAATCCATTTTCTCTTCCCTTTTTTTTAGTCGTTATAATCCATTTTCTCTTCCCTTTTTTTTAGTCGTTATAATCCATTTTCTCTTCCCTTTTTTTTAGTCGTTATAATCCATTTTCTCTTCCCTTTTTTTTAGTCGTTATAATCCATTTTCTCTTCCCTTTTTTTTAGTCGTTATAATCCATTTTCTCTTCCCTTTTTTTTAGTCGTTATAATCCATTTTCTCTTCCCTTTTTTTTAGTCGTTATAATCCATTTTCTCTTCCCTTTTTTTTAGTCGTTATAATCCATTTTCTCTTCCCTTTTTTTTAGTCGTTATAATCCATTTTCTCTTCCCTTTTTTTTAGTCGTTATAATCCATTTTCTCTTCCCTTTTTTTTAGTCGTTATAATCCATTTTCTCTTCCCTTTTTTTTAGTCGTTATAATCCATTTTCTCTTCCCTTTTTTTTAGTCGTTATAATCCATTTTCTCTTCCCTTTTTTTTAGTCGTTATAATCCATTTTCTCTTCCCTTTTTTTTAGTCGTTATAATCCATTTTCTCTTCCCTTTTTTTTAGTCGTTATAATCCATTTTCTCTTCCCTTTTTTTTAGTCGTTATAATCCATTTTCTCTTCCCTTTTTTTTAGTCGTTATAATCCATTTTCTCTTCCCTTTTTTTTAGTCGTTATAATCCATTTTCTCTTCCCTTTTTTTTAGTCGTTATAATCCATTTTCTCTTCCCTTTTTTTTAGTCGTTATAATCCATTTTCTCTTCCCTTTTTTTTAGTCGTTATAATCCATTTTCTCTTCCCTTTTTTTTAGTCGTTATAATCCATTTTCTCTTCCCTTTTTTTTAGTCGTTATAATCCATTTTCTCTTCCCTTTTTTTTAGTCGTTATAATCCATTTTCTCTTCCCTTTTTTTTAGTCGTTATAATCCATTTTCTCTTCCCTTTTTTTTAGTCGTTATAATCCATTTTCTCTTCCCTTTTTTTTAGTCGTTATAATCCATTTTCTCTTCCCTTTTTTTTAGTCGTTATAATCCATTTTCTCTTCCCTTTTTTTTAGTCGTTATAATCCATTTTCTCTTCCCTTTTTTTTAGTCGTTATAATCCATTTTCTCTTCCCTTTTTTTTAGTCGTTATAATCCATTTTCTCTTCCCTTTTTTTTAGTCGTTATAATCCATTTTCTCTTCCCTTTTTTTTAGTCGTTATAATCCATTTTCTCTTCCCTTTTTTTTAGTCGTTATAATCCATTTTCTCTTCCCTTTTTTTTAGTCGTTATAATCCATTTTCTCTTCCCTTTTTTTTAGTCGTTATAATCCATTTTCTCTTCCCTTTTTTTTAGTCGTTATAATCCATTTTCTCTTCCCTTTTTTTTAGTCGTTATAATCCATTTTCTCTTCCCTTTTTTTTAGTCGTTATAATCCATTTTCTCTTCCCTTTTTTTTAGTCGTTATAATCCATTTTCTCTTCCCTTTTTTTTAGTCGTTATAATCCATTTTCTCTTCCCTTTTTTTTAGTCGTTATAATCCATTTTCTCTTCCCTTTTTTTTAGTCGTTATAATCCATTTTCTCTTCCCTTTTTTTTAGTCGTTATAATCCATTTTCTCTTCCCTTTTTTTTAGTCGTTATAATCCATTTTCTCTTCCCTTTTTTTTAGTCGTTATAATCCATTTTCTCTTCCCTTTTTTTTAGTCGTTATAATCCATTTTCTCTTCCCTTTTTTTTAGTCGTTATAATCCATTTTCTCTTCCCTTTTTTTTAGTCGTTATAATCCATTTTCTCTTCCCTTTTTTTTAGTCGTTATAATCCATTTTCTCTTCCCTTTTTTTTAGTCGTTATAATCCATTTTCTCTTCCCTTTTTTTTAGTCGTTATAATCCATTTTCTCTTCCCTTTTTTTTAGTCGTTATAATCCATTTTCTCTTCCCTTTTTTTTAGTCGTTATAATCCATTTTCTCTTCCCTTTTTTTTAGTCGTTATAATCCATTTTCTCTTCCCTTTTTTTTAGTCGTTATAATCCATTTTCTCTTCCCTTTTTTTTAGTCGTTATAATCCATTTTCTCTTCCCTTTTTTTTAGTCGTTATAATCCATTTTCTCTTCCCTTTTTTTTAGTCGTTATAATCCATTTTCTCTTCCCTTTTTTTTAGTCGTTATAATCCATTTTCTCTTCCCTTTTTTTTAGTCGTTATAATCCATTTTCTCTTCCCTTTTTTTTAGTCGTTATAATCCATTTTCTCTTCCCTTTTTTTTAGTCGTTATAATCCATTTTCTCTTCCCTTTTTTTTAGTCGTTATAATCCATTTTCTCTTCCCTTTTTTTTAGTCGTTATAATCCATTTTCTCTTCCCTTTTTTTTAGTCGTTATAATCCATTTTCTCTTCCCTTTTTTTTAGTCGTTATAATCCATTTTCTCTTCCCTTTTTTTTAGTCGTTATAATCCATTTTCTCTTCCCTTTTTTTTAGTCGTTATAATCCATTTTCTCTTCCCTTTTTTTTAGTCGTTATAATCCATTTTCTCTTCCCTTTTTTTTAGTCGTTATAATCCATTTTCTCTTCCCTTTTTTTTAGTCGTTATAATCCATTTTCTCTTCCCTTTTTTTTAGTCGTTATAATCCATTTTCTCTTCCCTTTTTTTTAGTCGTTATAATCCATTTTCTCTTCCCTTTTTTTTAGTCGTTATAATCCATTTTCTCTTCCCTTTTTTTTAGTCGTTATAATCCATTTTCTCTTCCCTTTTTTTTAGTCGTTATAATCCATTTTCTCTTCCCTTTTTTTTAGTCGTTATAATCCATTTTCTCTTCCCTTTTTTTTAGTCGTTATAATCCATTTTCTCTTCCCTTTTTTTTAGTCGTTATAATCCATTTTCTCTTCCCTTTTTTTTAGTCGTTATAATCCATTTTCTCTCCCTTTTTTTTAGTCGTTATAATCCATTTTCTCTTCCCTTTTTTTTAGTCGTTATAATCCATTTTCTCTTCCCTTTTTTTTAGTCGTTATAATCCATTTTCTCTTCCCTTTTTTTTAGTCGTTATAATCCATTTTCTCTTCCCTTTTTTTTAGTCGTTATAATCCATTTTCTCTTCCCTTTTTTTTAGTCGTTATAATCCATTTTCTCTTCCCTTTTTTTTAGTCGTTATAATCCATTTTCTCTTCCCTTTTTTTTAGTCGTTATAATCCATTTTCTCTTCCCTTTTTTTTAGTCGTTATAATCCATTTTCTCTTCCCTTTTTTTTAGTCGTTATAATCCATTTTCTCTTCCCTTTTTTTTAGTCGTTATAATCCATTTTCTCTTCCCTTTTTTTTAGTCGTTATAATCCATTTTCTCTTCCCTTTTTTTTAGTCGTTATAATCCATTTTCTCTTCCCTTTTTTTTAGTCGTTATAATCCATTTTCTCTTCCCTTTTTTTTAGTCGTTATAATCCATTTTCTCTTCCCTTTTTTTTAGTCGTTATAATCCATTTTCTCTTCCCTTTTTTTTAGTCGTTATAATCCATTTTCTCTTCCCTTTTTTTTAGTCGTTATAATCCATTTTCTCTTCCCTTTTTTTTAGTCGTTATAATCCATTTTCTCTTCCCTTTTTTTTAGTCGTTATAATCCATTTTCTCTTCCCTTTTTTTTAGTCGTTATAATCCATTTTCTCTTCCCTTTTTTTTAGTCGTTATAATCCATTTTCTCTTCCCTTTTTTTTAGTCGTTATAATCCATTTTCTCTTCCCTTTTTTTTAGTCGTTATAATCCATTTTCTCTTCCCTTTTTTTTAGTCGTTATAATCCATTTTCTCTTCCCTTTTTTTTAGTCGTTATAATCCATTTTCTCTTCCCTTTTTTTTAGTCGTTATAATCCATTTTCTCTTCCCTTTTTTTTAGTCGTTATAATCCATTTTCTCTTCCCTTTTTTTTAGTCGTTATAATCCATTTTCTCTTCCCTTTTTTTTAGTCGTTATAATCCATTTTCTCTTCCCTTTTTTTTAGTCGTTATAATCCATTTTCTCTTCCCTTTTTTTTAGTCGTTATAATCCATTTTCTCTTCCCTTTTTTTTAGTCGTTATAATCCATTTTCTCTTCCCTTTTTTTTAGTCGTTATAATCCATTTTCTCTTCCCTTTTTTTTAGTCGTTATAATCCATTTTCTCTTCCCTTTTTTTTAGTCGTTATAATCCATTTTCTCTTCCCTTTTTTTTAGTCGTTATAATCCATTTTCTCTTCCCTTTTTTTTAGTCGTTATAATCCATTTTCTCTTCCCTTTTTTTTAGTCGTTATAATCCATTTTCTCTTCCCTTTTTTTTAGTCGTTATAATCCATTTTCTCTTCCCTTTTTTTTAGTCGTTATAATCCATTTTCTCTTCCCTTTTTTTTAGTCGTTATAATCCATTTTCTCTTCCCTTTTTTTTAGTCGTTATAATCCATTTTCTCTTCCCTTTTTTTTAGTCGTTATAATCCATTTTCTCTTCCCTTTTTTTTAGTCGTTATAATCCATTTTCTCTTCCCTTTTTTTTAGTCGTTATAATCCATTTTCTCTTCCCTTTTTTTTAGTCGTTATAATCCATTTTCTCTTCCCTTTTTTTTAGTCGTTATAATCCATTTTCTCTTCCCTTTTTTTTAGTCGTTATAATCCATTTTCTCTTCCCTTTTTTTTAGTCGTTATAATCCATTTTCTCTTCCCTTTTTTTTAGTCGTTATAATCCATTTTCTCTTCCCTTTTTTTTAGTCGTTATAATCCATTTTCTCTTCCCTTTTTTTTAGTCGTTATAATCCATTTTCTCTTCCCTTTTTTTTAGTCGTTATAATCCATTTTCTCTTCCCTTTTTTTTAGTCGTTATAATCCATTTTCTCTTCCCTTTTTTTTAGTCGTTATAATCCATTTTCTCTTCCCTTTTTTTTAGTCGTTATAATCCATTTTCTCTTCCCTTTTTTTTAGTCGTTATAATCCATTTTCTCTTCCCTTTTTTTTAGTCGTTATAATCCATTTTCTCTTCCCTTTTTTTTAGTCGTTATAATCCATTTTCTCTTCCCTTTTTTTTAGTCGTTATAATCCATTTTCTCTTCCCTTTTTTTTAGTCGTTATAATCCATTTTCTCTTCCCTTTTTTTTAGTCGTTATAATCCATTTTCTCTTCCCTTTTTTTTAGTCGTTATAATCCATTTTCTCTTCCCTTTTTTTTAGTCGTTATAATCCATTTTCTCTTCCCTTTTTTTTAGTCGTTATAATCCATTTTCTCTTCCCTTTTTTTTAGTCGTTATAATCCATTTTCTCTTCCCTTTTTTTTAGTCGTTATAATCCATTTTCTCTTCCCTTTTTTTTAGTCGTTATAATCCATTTTCTCTTCCCTTTTTTTTAGTCGTTATAATCCATTTTCTCTTCCCTTTTTTTTAGTCGTTATAATCCATTTTCTCTTCCCTTTTTTTTAGTCGTTATAATCCATTTTCTCTTCCCTTTTTTTTAGTCGTTATAATCCATTTTCTCTTCCCTTTTTTTTAGTCGTTATAATCCATTTTCTCTTCCCTTTTTTTTAGTCGTTATAATCCATTTTCTCTTCCCTTTTTTTTAGTCGTTATAATCCATTTTCTCTTCCCTTTTTTTTAGTCGTTATAATCCATTTTCTCTTCCCTTTTTTTTAGTCGTTATAATCCATTTTCTCTTCCCTTTTTTTTAGTCGTTATAATCCATTTTCTCTTCCCTTTTTTTTAGTCGTTATAATCCATTTTCTCTTCCCTTTTTTTTAGTCGTTATAATCCATTTTCTCTTCCCTTTTTTTTAGTCGTTATAATCCATTTTCTCTTCCCTTTTTTTTAGTCGTTATAATCCATTTTCTCTTCCCTTTTTTTTAGTCGTTATAATCCATTTTCTCTTCCCTTTTTTTTAGTCGTTATAATCCATTTTCTCTTCCCTTTTTTTTAGTCGTTATAATCCATTTTCTCTTCCCTTTTTTTTAGTCGTTATAATCCATTTTCTCTTCCCTTTTTTTTAGTCGTTATAATCCATTTTCTCTTCCCTTTTTTTTAGTCGTTATAATCCATTTTCTCTTCCCTTTTTTTTAGTCGTTATAATCCATTTTCTCTTCCCTTTTTTTTAGTCGTTATAATCCATTTTCTCTTCCCTTTTTTTTAGTCGTTATAATCCATTTTCTCTTCCCTTTTTTTTAGTCGTTATAATCCATTTTCTCTTCCCTTTTTTTTAGTCGTTATAATCCATTTTCTCTTCCCTTATTTTTAGTCGTTATAATCCATTTTCTCTTCCCTTTTTTTTAGTCGTTATAATCATTTTCTCTTCCCTTATTTTTAGTCGTTATAATCCATTTTCTCTTCCCTTATTTTTAGTCCTTATAATCCATTTTCTCTTCCCTTTTTTTTAGTCGTTATAATCATTTTCTCTTCCCTTATTTTTAGTCATTATAATCCATTTTCTCTTCCCTTATTTTTAGTCATTATAATCCATTTTCTCTTCCCTTTTTTTTAGTCGTTATAATCCATTTTCTCTTCCCTTTTTTTTAGTCGTTATAATCATTTTCTCTTCCCTTTTTTTTAGTCGTTATAATCCATTTTCTCTTCCCTTTTTTTTAGTCGTTATAATCCATTTTCTCTTCCCTTTTTTTTAGTCGTTATAATCCATTTTCTCTTCCCTTTTTTTTAGTCGTTATAATCCATTTTCTCTTCCCTTTTTTTTAGTCGTTATAATCCATTTTCTCTTCCCTTTTTTTTAGTCGTTATAATCCATTTTCTCTTCCCTTTTTTTTAGTCGTTATAATCCATTTTCTCTTCCCTTTTTTTTAGTCGTTATAATCCATTTTCTCTTCCCTTTTTTTTAGTCGTTATAATCCATTTTCTCTTCCCTTTTTTTTAGTCGTTATAATCCATTTTCTCTTCCCTTTTTTTTAGTCGTTATAATCCATTTTCTCTTCCCTTTTTTTTAGTCGTTATAATCCATTTTCTCTTCCCTTTTTTTTAGTCGTTATAATCCATTTTCTCTTCCCTTTTTTTTAGTCGTTATAATCCATTTTCTCTTCCCTTTTTTTTAGTCGTTATAATCCATTTTCTCTTCCCTTTTTTTTAGTCGTTATAATCCATTTTCTCTCCCTTTTTTTTAGTCGTTATAATCCATTTTCTCTTCCCTTTTTTTTAGTCGTTATAATCCATTTTCTCTTCCCTTTTTTTTAGTCGTTATAATCCATTTTCTCTCCCCTTTTTTTTAGTCGTTATAATCCATTTTCTCTTCCCTTTTTTTTAGTCGTTATAATCCATTTTCTCTTCCCTTTTTTTTAGTCGTTATAATCCATTTTCTCTTCCCTTTTTTTTAGTCGTTATAATCCATTTTCTCTTCCCTTTTTTTTAGTCGTTATAATCCATTTTCTCTTCCCTTTTTTTTAGTCGTTATAATCCATTTTCTCTTCCCTTTTTTTTAGTCGTTATAATCCATTTTCTCTTCCCTTTTTTTTAGTCGTTATAATCCATTTTCTCTTCCCTTTTTTTTAGTCGTTATAATCCATTTTCTCTTCCCTTTTTTTTAGTCGTTATAATCCATTTTCTCTTCCCTTTTTTTTAGTCGTTATAATCCATTTTCTCTTCCCTTTTTTTTAGTCGTTATAATCCATTTTCTCTTCCCTTTTTTTTAGTCGTTATAATCCATTTTCTCTTCCCTTTTTTTTAGTCGTTATAATCCATTTTCTCTTCCCTTTTTTTTAGTCGTTATAATCCATTTTCTCTTCCCTTTTTTTTAGTCGTTATAATCCATTTTCTCTTCCCTTTTTTTTAGTCGTTATAATCCATTTTCTCTTCCCTTTTTTTTAGTCGTTATAATCCATTTTCTCTTCCCTTTTTTTTAGTCGTTATAATCCATTTTCTCTTCCCTTTTTTTTAGTCGTTATAATCCATTTTCTCTTCCCTTTTTTTTAGTCGTTATAATCCATTTTCTCTTCCCTTTTTTTTAGTCGTTATAATCCATTTTCTCTTCCCTTTTTTTTAGTCGTTATAATCCATTTTCTCTCCCCTTTTTTTTAGTCGTTATAATCCATTTTCTCTTCCCTTTTTTTTAGTCGTTATAATCCATTTTCTCTTCCCTTTTTTTTAGTCGTTATAATCCATTTTCTCTTCCCTTTTTTTTAGTCGTTATAATCCATTTTCTCTTCCCTTTTTTTTAGTCGTTATAATCCATTTTCTCTTCCCTTTTTTTTAGTCGTTATAATCCATTTTCTCTTCCCTTTTTTTTAGTCGTTATAATCCATTTTCTCTTCCCTTTTTTTTAGTCGTTATAATCCATTTTCTCTTCCCTTTTTTTTAGTCGTTATAATCCATTTTCTCTTCCCTTTTTTTTAGTCGTTATAATCCATTTTCTCTTCCCTTTTTTTTAGTCGTTATAATCCATTTTCTCTTCCCTTTTTTTTAGTCGTTATAATCCATTTTCTCTTCCCTTTTTTTTAGTCGTTATAATCCATTTTCTCTTCCCTTTTTTTTAGTCGTTATAATCCATTTTCTCTTCCCTTTTTTTTAGTCGTTATAATCCATTTTCTCTTCCCTTTTTTTTAGTCGTTATAATCCATTTTCTCTTCCCTTTTTTTTAGTCGTTATAATCCATTTTCTCTTCCCTTTTTTTTAGTCGTTATAATCCATTTTCTCTTCCCTTTTTTTTAGTCGTTATAATCCATTTTCTCTTCCCTTTTTTTTAGTCGTTATAATCCATTTTCTCTTCCCTTTTTTTTAGTCGTTATAATCCATTTTCTCTTCCCTTTTTTTTAGTCGTTATAATCCATTTTCTCTTCCCTTTTTTTTAGTCGTTATAATCCATTTTCTCTTCCCTTTTTTTTAGTCGTTATAATCCATTTTCTCTTCCCTTTTTTTTAGTCGTTATAATCCATTTTCTCTTCCCTTTTTTTTAGTCGTTATAATCCATTTTCTCTTCCCTTTTTTTTAGTCGTTATAATCCATTTTCTCTTCCCTTTTTTTTAGTCGTTATAATCCATTTTCTCTTCCCTTTTTTTTAGTCGTTATAATCCATTTTCTCTTCCCTTTTTTTTAGTCGTTATAATCCATTTTCTCTTCCCTTTTTTTTAGTCGTTATAATCCATTTTCTCTTCCCTTTTTTTTAGTCGTTATAATCCATTTTCTCTTCCCTTTTTTTTAGTCGTTATAATCCATTTTCTCTTCCCTTTTTTTTAGTCGTTATAATCCATTTTCTCTTCCCTTTTTTTTAGTCGTTATAATCCATTTTCTCTCCCTTTTTTTTAGTCGTTATAATCCATTTTCTCTTCCCTTTTTTTTAGTCGTTATAATCCATTTTCTCTTCCCTTTTTTTTAGTCGTTATAATCCATTTTCTCTTCCCTTTTTTTTAGTCGTTATAATCCATTTTCTCTTCCCTTTTTTTTAGTCGTTATAATCCATTTTCTCTTCCCTTTTTTTTAGTCGTTATAATCCATTTTCTCTTCCCTTTTTTTTAGTCGTTATAATCCATTTTCTCTTCCCTTTTTTTTAGTCGTTATAATCCATTTTCTCTTCCCTTTTTTTTAGTCGTTATAATCCATTTTCTCTTCCCTTTTTTTTAGTCGTTATAATCCATTTTCTCTTCCCTTTTTTTTAGTCGTTATAATCCATTTTCTCTTCCCTTTTTTTTAGTCGTTATAATCCATTTTCTCTTCCCTTTTTTTTAGTCGTTATAATCCATTTTCTCTTCCCTTTTTTTTAGTCGTTATAATCCATTTTCTCTTCCCTTTTTTTTAGTCGTTATAATCCATTTTCTCTTCCCTTTTTTTTAGTCGTTATAATCCATTTTCTCTTCCCTTTTTTTTAGTCGTTATAATCCATTTTCTCTTCCCTTTTTTTTAGTCGTTATAATCCATTTTCTCTTCCCTTTTTTTTAGTCGTTATAATCCATTTTCTCTTCC
The DNA here is from genome assembly GCF_036898095.1 of Palaemon carinicauda. Classification (NCBI taxonomy): domain Eukaryota; kingdom Metazoa; phylum Arthropoda; class Malacostraca; order Decapoda; family Palaemonidae; genus Palaemon; species Palaemon carinicauda. Next base: position 16,386 of record NW_027171006.1, read on the forward strand.
CTTTTTTTTAGTCGTTATAATCCATTTTCTCTTCCCTTTTTTTTAGTCGTTATAATCCATTTTCTCTTCCCTTTTTTTTAGTCGTTATAATCCATTTTCTCTTCCCTTTTTTTTAGTCGTTATAATCCATTTTCTCTTCCCTTTTTTTTAGTCGTTATAATCCATTTTCTCTTCCCTTTTTTTTAGTCGTTATAATCCATTTTCTCTTCCCTTTTTTTTAGTCGTTATAATCCATTTTCTCTTCCCTTTTTTTTAGTCGTTATAATCCATTTTCTCTTCCCTTTTTTTTAGTCGTTATAATCCATTTTCTCTTCCCTTTTTTTTAGTCGTTATAATCCATTTTCTCTTCCCTTTTTTTTAGTCGTTATAATCCATTTTCTCTTCCCTTTTTTTTAGTCGTTATAATCCATTTTCTCTTCCCTTTTTTTTAGTCGTTATAATCCATTTTCTCTTCCCTTTTTTTTAGTCGTTATAATCCATTTTCTCTTCCCTTTTTTTTAGTCGTTATAATCCATTTTCTCTTCCCTTTTTTTTAGTCGTTATAATCCATTTTCTCTTCCCTTTTTTTTAGTCGTTATAATCCATTTTCTCTTCCCTTTTTTTTAGTCGTTATAATCCATTTTCTCTTCCCTTTTTTTTAGTCTGTTATAATCCATTTTCTCTTCCCTTTTTTTTAGTCGTTATAATCCATTTTCTCTTCCCTTTTTTTTAGTCGTTATAATCCATTTTCTCTTCCCTTTTTTTTAGTCTGTTATAATCCATTTTCTCTTCCCTTTTTTTTAGTCTGTTATAATCCATTTTCTCTTCCCTTTTTTTTAGTCGTTATAATCCATTTTCTCTTCCCTTTTTTTTAGTCGTTATAATCCATTTTCTCTTCCCTTTTTTTTAGTCGTTATAATCCATTTTCTCTTCCCTTTTTTTTAGTCGTTATAATCCATTTTCTCTTCCCTTTTTTTTAGTCGTTATAATCCATTTTCTCTTCCCTTTTTTTTAGTCGTTATAATCCATTTTCTCTTCCCTTTTTTTTAGTCGTTATAATCCATTTTCTCTTCCCTTTTTTTTAGTCGTTATAATCCATTTTCTCTTCCCTTTTTTTTAGTCGTTATAATCCATTTTCTCTTCCCTTTTTTTTAGTCGTTATAATCCATTTTCTCTTCCCTTTTTTTTAGTCGTTATAATCCATTTTCTCTTCCCTTTTTTTTAGTCGTTATAATCCATTTTCTCTTCCCTTTTTTTTAGTCGTTATAATCCATTTTCTCTTCCCTTTTTTTTAGTCGTTATAATCCATTTTCTCTTCCCTTTTTTTTAGTCGTTATAATCCATTTTCTCTTCCCTTTTTTTTAGTCGTTATAATCCATTTTCTCTTCCCTTTTTTTTAGTCGTTATAATCCATTTTCTCTTCCCTTTTTTTTAGTCGTTATAATCCATTTTCTCTTCCCTTTTTTTTAGTCGTTATAATCCATTTTCTCTTCCCTTTTTTTTAGTCGTTATAATCCATTTTCTCTTCCCTTTTTTTTAGTCGTTATAATCCATTTTCTCTTCCCTTTTTTTTAGTCGTTATAATCCATTTTCTCTTCCCTTTTTTTTAGTCGTTATAATCCATTTTCTCTCCCCTTTTTTTTAGTCGTTATAATCCATTTTCTCTTCCCTTTTTTTTAGTCGTTATAATCCATTTTCTCTTCCCTTTTTTTTAGTCGTTATAATCCATTTTCTCTCCCCTTTTTTTTAGTCGTTATAATCCATTTTCTCTTCCCTTTTTTTTAGTCGTTATAATCCATTTTCTCTTCCCTTTTTTTTAGTCGTTATAATCCATTTTCTCTTCCCTTTTTTTTAGTCGTTATAATCCATTTTCTCTTCCCTTTTTTTTAGTCGTTATAATCCATTTTCTCTTCCCTTTTTTTTAGTCGTTATAATCCATTTTCTCTTCCCTTTTTTTTAGTCGTTATAATCCATTTTCTCTTCCCTTTTTTTTAGTCGTTATAATCCATTTTCTCTTCCCTTTTTTTTAGTCGTTATAATCCATTTTCTCTTCCCTTTTTTTTAGTCGTTATAATCCATTTTCTCTTCCCTTTTTTTTAGTCGTTATAATCCATTTTCTCTTCCCTTTTTTTTAGTCGTTATAATCCATTTTCTCTCCCCTTTTTTTTAGTCGTTATAATCCATTTTCTCTTCCCTTTTTTTTAGTCGTTATAATCCATTTTCTCTTCCCTTTTTTTTAGTCGTTATAATCCATTTTCTCTTCCCTTTTTTTTAGTCGTTATAATCCATTTTCTCTCCCCTTTTTTTTAGTCGTTATAATCCATTTTCTCTTCCCTTTTTTTTAGTCGTTATAATCCATTTTCTCTTCCCTTTTTTTTAGTCGTTATAATCCATTTTCTCTTCCCTTTTTTTTAGTCGTTATAATCCATTTTCTCTTCCCTTTTTTTTAGTCGTTATAATCCATTTTCTCTTCCCTTTTTTTTAGTCGTTATAATCCATTTTCTCTTCCCTTTTTTTTAGTCGTTATAATCCATTTTCTCTTCCCTTTTTTTTAGTCGTTATAATCCATTTTCTCTTCCCTTTTTTTTAGTCGTTATAATCCATTTTCTCTTCCCTTTTTTTTAGTCGTTATAATCCATTTTCTCTTCCCTTTTTTTTAGTCGTTATAATCCATTTTCTCTTCCCTTTTTTTTAGTCGTTATAATCCATTTTCTCTTCCCTTTTTTTTAGTCGTTATAATCCATTTTCTCTTCCCTTTTTTTTAGTCGTTATAATCCATTTTCTCTTCCCTTTTTTTTAGTCGTTATAATCCATTTTCTCTTCCCTTTTTTTTAGTCGTTATAATCAATTTTCTCTTCCCTTTTTTTTAGTCGTTATAATCCATTTTCTCTTCCCTTTTTTTTAGTCGTTATAATCCATTTTCTCTTCCCTTTTTTTTAGTCGTTATAATCCATTTTCTCTTCCCTTTTTTTTAGTCGTTATAATCCATTTTCTCTTCCCTTTTTTTTAGTCGTTATAATCCATTTTCTCTTCCCTTTTTTTTAGTCGTTATAATCAATTTTCTCTTCCCTTTTTTTTAGTCGTTATAATCCATTTTCTCTTCCCTTTTTTTTAGTCGTTATAATCCATTTTCTCTTCCCTTTTTTTTAGTCGTTATAATCCATTTTCTCTTCCCTTTTTTTTAGTCGTTATAATCCATTTTCTCTTCCCTTTTTTTTAGTCGTTATAATCCATTTTCTCTTCCCTTTTTTTTAGTCGTTATAATCCATTTTCTCTTCCCTTTTTTTTAGTCGTTATAATCCATTTTCTCTTCCCTTTTTTTTAGTCGTTATAATCCATTTTCTCTTCCCTTTTTTTTAGTCGTTATAATCCATTTTCTCTTCCCTTTTTTTTAGTCGTTATAATCCATTTTCTCTTCCCTTTTTTTTAGTCGTTATAATCCATTTTCTCTTCCCTTTTTTTTAGTCGTTATAATCCATTTTCTCTTCCCTTTTTTTTAGTCGTTATAATCCATTTTCTCTCCCCTTTTTTTTAGTCGTTATAATCCATTTTCTCTTCCCTTTTTTTTAGTCGTTATAATCCATTTTCTCTTCCCTTTTTTTTAGTCGTTATAATCCATTTTCTCTTCCCTTTTTTTTAGTCGTTATAATCCATTTTCTCTTCCCCTTTTTTTTAGTCGTTATAATCCATTTTCTCTTCCCTTTTTTTTAGTCGTTATAATCCATTTTCTCTTCCCTTTTTTTTAGTCGTTATAATCCATTTTCTCTTCCCTTTTTTTTAGTCGTTATAATCCATTTTCTCTCCCCTTTTTTTTAGTCGTTATAATCCATTTTCTCTTCCCTTTTTTTTAGTCGTTATAATCCATTTTCTCTTCCCTTTTTTTTAGTCGTTATAATCCATTTTCTCTTCCCCTTTTTTTTAGTCGTTATAATCCATTTTCTCTTCCCCTTTTTTTTAGTCTGTTATAATCCATTTTCTCTTCCCTTTTTTTTAGTCGTTATAATCCATTTTCTCTCCCTTTTTTTTAGTCGTTATAATCCATTTTCTCTTCCCTTTTTTTTAGTCGTTATAATCCATTTTCTCTTCCCTTTTTTTTAGTCGTTATAATCCATTTTCTCTTCCCTTTTTTTTAGTCGTTATAATCCATTTTCTCTTCCCTTTTTTTTAGTCGTTATAATCCATTTTCTCTTCCCTTTTTTTTAGTCGTTATAATCCATTTTCTCTTCCCTTTTTTTTAGTCGTTATAATCCATTTTCTCTTCCCTTTTTTTTAGTCGTTATAATCCATTTTCTCTTCCCTTTTTTTTAGTCGTTATAATCCATTTTCTCTTCCCTTTTTTTTAGTCGTTATAATCCATTTTCTCTTCCCTTTTTTTTAGTCTGTTATAATCCATTTTCTCTTCCCTTTTTTTTAGTCGTTATAATCCATTTTCTCTTCCCTTTTTTTTAGTCGTTATAATCCATTTTCTCTTCCCTTTTTTTTAGTCGTTATAATCCATTTTCTCTTCCCTTTTTTTTAGTCGTTATAATCCATTTTCTCTTCCCTTTTTTTTAGTCGTTATAATCCATTTTCTCTTCCCTTTTTTTTAGTCGTTATAATCCATTTTCTCTTCCCTTTTTTTTAGTCGTTATAATCCATTTTCTCTTCCCCTTTTTTTTAGTCGTTATAATCCATTTTCTCTTCCCTTTTTTTTAGTCGTTATAATCCATTTTCTCTTCCCTTTTTTTTAGTCGTTATAATCCATTTTCTCTTCCCTTTTTTTTAGTCGTTATAATCCATTTTCTCTTCCCTTTTTTTTAGTCGTTATAATCCATTTTCTCTTCCCTTTTTTTTAGTCGTTATAATCCATTTTCTCTTCCCTTTTTTTTAGTCGTTATAATCCATTTTCTCTTCCCTTTTTTTTAGTCGTTATAATCCATTTTCTCTTCCCTTTTTTTTAGTCGTTATAATCCATTTTCTCTTCCCTTTTTTTTAGTCGTTATAATCCATTTTCTCTTCCCTTTTTTTTAGTCGTTATAATCCATTTTCTCTTCCCTTTTTTTTAGTCGTTATAATCCATTTTCTCTTCCCTTTTTTTTAGTCGTTATAATCCATTTTCTCTTCCCTTTTTTTTAGTCTGTTATAATCCATTTTCTCTTCCCTTTTTTTTAGTCGTTATAATCCATTTTCTCTTCCCTTTTTTTTAGTCGTTATAATCCATTTTCTCTTCCCTTTTTTTTAGTCGTTATAATCCATTTTCTCTTCCCTTTTTTTTAGTCGTTATAATCCATTTTCTCTTCCCTTTTTTTTAGTCGTTATAATCCATTTTCTCTTCCCTTTTTTTTAGTCGTTATAATCCATTTTCTCTTCCCTTTTTTTTAGTCGTTATAATCCATTTTCTCTTCCCTTTTTTTTAGTCGTTATAATCCATTTTCTCTTCCCTTTTTTTTAGTCGTTATAATCCATTTTCTCTTCCCTTTTTTTTAGTCGTTATAATCCATTTTCTCTTCCCTTTTTTTTAGTCGTTATAATCCATTTTCTCTTCCCTTTTTTTTAGTCGTTATAATCCATTTTCTCTTCCCTTTTTTTTAGTCGTTATAATCCATTTTCTCTTCCCTTTTTTTTAGTCGTTATAATCCATTTTCTCTTCCCTTTTTTTTAGTCGTTATAATCCATTTTCTCTTCCCTTTTTTTTAGTCGTTATAATCCATTTTCTCTTCCCTTTTTTTTAGTCGTTATAATCCATTTTCTCTTCCCTTTTTTTTAGTCGTTATAATCCATTTTCTCTTCCCTTTTTTTTAGTCGTTATAATCCATTTTCTCTTCCCTTTTTTTTAGTCGTTATAATCCATTTTCTCTTCCCTTTTTTTTAGTCGTTATAATCCATTTTCTCTTCCCTTTTTTTTAGTCGTTATAATCCATTTTCTCTTCCCTTTTTTTTAGTCGTTATAATCCATTTTCTCTTCCCTTTTTTTTAGTCTGTTATAATCCATTTTCTCTTCCCTTTTTTTTAGTCGTTATAATCCATTTTCTCTTCCCTTTTTTTTAGTCGTTATAATCCATTTTCTCTTCCCTTTTTTTTAGTCGTTATAATCCATTTTCTCTTCCCTTTTTTTTAGTCGTTATAATCCATTTTCTCTTCCCTTTTTTTTAGTCGTTATAATCCATTTTCTCTTCCCTTTTTTTTAGTCTGTTATAATCCATTTTCTCTTCCCTTTTTTTTAGTCTGTTATAATCCATTTTCTCTTCCCTTTTTTTTAGTCTGTTATAATCCATTTTCTCTTCCCTTTTTTTTAGTCTGTTATAATCCATTTTCTCTTCCCTTTTTTTTAGTCTGTTATAATCCATTTTCTCTTCCCTTTTTTTTAGTCTGTTATAATCCATTTTCTCTTCCCTTTTTTTTAGTCGTTATAATCCATTTTCTCTTCCCTTTTTTTTAGTCGTTATAATCCATTTTCTCTTCCCTTTTTTTTAGTCGTTATAATCCATTTTCTCTTCCCTTTTTTTTAGTCGTTATAATCCATTTTCTCTTCCCTTTTTTTTAGTCGTTATAATCCATTTTCTCTTCCCTTTTTTTTAGTCGTTATAATCCATTTTCTCTTCCCTTTTTTTTAGTCGTTATAATCCATTTTCTCTTCCCTTTTTTTTAGTCGTTATAATCCATTTTCTCTTCCCTTTTTTTTAGTCGTTATAATCCATTTTCTCTTCCCTTTTTTTTAGTCGTTATAATCCATTTTCTCTTCCCTTTTTTTTAGTCTGTTATAATCCATTTTCTCTTCCCTTTTTTTTAGTCGTTATAATCCATTTTCTCTTCCCTTTTTTTTAGTCGTTATAATCCATTTTCTCTTCCCTTTTTTTTAGTCGTTATAATCATTTTCTCTTCCCTTTTTTTTAGTCTGTTATAATCCATTTTCTCTTCCCTTTTTTTTAGTCGTTATAATCCATTTTCTCTTCCCTTTTTTTTAGTCGTTATAATCAATTTTCTCTTCCCTTTTTTTTAGTCGTTATAATCCATTTTCTCTTCCCTTTTTTTTAGTCGTTATAATCCATTTTCTCTTCCCTTTTTTTTAGTCGTTATAATCCATTTTCTCTTCCCTTTTTTTTAGTCGTTATAATCCATTTTCTCTTCCCTTTTTTTTAGTCGTTATAATCCATTTTCTCTTCCCTTTT
>NW_027171007.1:5000-7500 GCF_036898095.1 Palaemon carinicauda
TGAATGTGCGTGGATGTAGTACGATAGAGAGTAAAAGATGTGAGATTGGAAGTATGTTTAGAAGTAGGAGGATGGATGTATTGGCCTTGTGTGAGACAAAGATGAAAGGAAAGGGTGAAGTGATGTTTGGTGAAATGTCTGGTAGAGTGTCCGGGATTGAAAGGGGAAGAGCGAGAGAGGGTGTGGCTTTATTGCTGAGTGAATGGATGACAGGTAAAGTAGTGGAATGGAAGGAGATATCATCTAGGTTAATGTGGGTAAGGGTTAGGTTGGGTAGGGAATGTTGGGCGTTTGTCAGTGCGTATGGGCCAGGTAGTGAGAAAAGTGAAGAAGAGCGGAATGAGTTTTGGAATGAATTAACTAGGTGTGTAGAAGGACTGGGTAGAAGGAATTATGTAGTTGTTATGGGTGACTTAAATGCTAGAGTGGGTGCTGGAGAGGTAGAAGGTGTCATTGGAAAGTATGGCGTACCAGGTGAAAATGAGAGTGGTGAGAGACTGGTAGATATGTGTGTTGAACAAGAGATGGTAATAAGTGCTAGCTTTTTTAAGAAGAAAGATAAAAATAAGTATACATGGGTAAGAGTGGCAAATGGAAGAGTAGTAGAAAGGGCATTAATGGATTATGTGTTGATAACAAAAAGAATGTTTGGAAGATTGAAAGACGTGCATGTGTTTAGGGGTATGGCTAACGGTATGTCTGATCATTTTTTGGTGGAAGGAAAATTGGTTGTAGCAAAAGAGTGGGGGAATAGAGTAGGTGGATGTAAAAGGGAGCTAGTGAGGGTTGAAGAGCTAATAAAACCTGGGGTAAAAAGTAAATATCAGGAAAGGTTGAAAATGGCATATGACGAAGTGAGAGTAAGAGAAACTGGTAATTTAGAGGAGGAGTGGAAGTTAGCAAAAGAAAATTTTGTTGGGATTGCAAGTGATGTATGTGGCAAGAAGGTTGTTGGAGGCAGCATGAGGAAGGGCAGTGAATGGTGGAATGAAGGAGTGAAGGTAAAAGTGGAAGAGAAAAAGAGGGCTTTTGAAGAATGGCTGCAGAGTAATAGTATAGAGAAGTATGAAAAATATAGAGAGAAAAAGGTGGAAGTAAAGCGCAAGGTACATGAGGCAAAGAGGGCAGCTGACCTGAGGTGGGGTCAGGGACTGGGTCAGTCATATGAAGAGAATAAGAAGAAGTTTTGGAAAGAAGTGAAGAGAGTAAGAAAGGCCGGCACAAGAATTGAAGAGACAGTGAAAGATGGAAATGGAAGGTTGTTAAAAGGAGAGGAGGCAAGGAAAAGGTGGGCGGAATATTTTGAAAGTTTGCTGAATGTTGAGGATGATAGGGAGGCAGAGATAATTGCTGTTCCAGGTGTTGAGGTGCCAGTGATGGGAGATGAGAATGAGAGAGAGATTACAATAGAGGAAGTGAGGAGAGCAATAGATGAAACGAGAGTAGGAAAAGCATCTGGTATGGATGGTGTGAAAGCTGAGATGTTGAAGGAAGGGGGTGTGACTGTAATTGAATGGTTGGTGAGATTGTTTAATGTGTGTTTTGTGTTGTCAATGGTACCAGTAGATTGGGTCTGTGCATGTAGTGTACCACTATATAAGGGTAAGGGAGATGTGCATGAGTGTTGTAATTCAAGAGGTATTAGTTTGTTGAGTGTAGTTGGAAAAGTGTATGGTAGAGTACTGATTAATAGGATTAAGGATAAAACAGAGAATGCAATCTGGGAAGTACAGGGGGGTTTTAGAAGAGGTAGGGGTTGTATGAATCAGATTTTTACAGTTAGGCAGATATGCGAGAAATATTTAGCAAAAGGTAAGGAGGTGTATGTTGCGTTTATGGATCTGGAGAAAGCATATGATAGAGTTGATAGGGAAGCAATGTGGAATGTGATGAGGTTATATGGAGTTGGTGGAAGGTTGTTGCAAGCAGTGAAAAGTTTCTACAAAGGTAGTAAAGCATGTGTTAGAATAGGAAATGAAGTGAGCGATTGGTTTCCGGTGAGAGTGGGGCTGAGACAGGGATGTGTGATGTCGCCGTGGTTGTTTAACTTGTATGTTGATGGAGTGGTGAGAGAGGTGAATGCTCGAGTGCTTGGACGAGGATTAAAACTGGTAGACGAGAATGATCATGAATGGGAGGTAAATCAGTTGTTGTTTGCGGATGATACTGTACTGGTAGCAGACACAGAAGAGAAGCTTGACCGACTAGTAACAGAATTTGGAAGGGTGTGTGAGAGAAGGAAGTTGAGAGTTAATGTGGGTAAGAGTAAGGTTATGAGATGTACGAGAAGGGAAGGTGGTGCAAGGTTGAATGTCATGTTGAATGGAGAGTTACTTGAGGAGGTGGATCAGTTTAAGTACTTGGGGTCTGTTATTGCAGCAAATGGTGGAGTGGAAGCAGATGTACGTCAGAGAGTGAATGAAGGTTGCAAAGTGTTGGGGGCAGTTAAGGGAGTAGTAAAAAATAGAGGGTTGGGCATGAATGTAAAGAGAGTTCTATA
>NW_027171008.1:15000-23509 GCF_036898095.1 Palaemon carinicauda
ATAAAAATATCATTAAAGTTAAGTTTCATAGATAAAAAAAAAATTCCCAGACTTCCTTCTCTCTTATTTTAATTTTGTATGTGAGCAAATGGTACAATTCTCTCATCAGTGGGTTGGGATATGTTTTGAACTCTATAAATCTATTGGCCGTTAATGTTTCCAAAATGTTAAAAGGGCCTTCAAACTTAGGTGTTAGTTTGGAATTGAGTCCTTTACGTATATTTACCTGTATGTATACATTATCACTCAGGGTATATGTTTTAGTTGGCTTCGCTATTTCTTCATGATTCCTTTTCATTATGATTTGTGATTCTTCTAAATTCTTTCGAAGGATATCATAACGACTTTTGCTTGCATTTATAACTTCCTTTAAAGGATTTGATAAATTAGTTGTAGGCGTTAATACATGGAAAGGCGTTCTAACTGGGGTACCATACAATGCCTTGTGCGGCGACATTTTAATTGATACATGATATGAGTGATTCAGAGTACTTAGTACCGCAGGTATTGCAATATCCCAGTTGGGGTCTGATCCCCCTAGTGTTACTCTTAATATGTTTAAAACCTTCCTATTCGCTCTTTCCACTAGCCCATTTGACTCTGGGTGATAGATCATGGTATTGATTTTCTTTATGCTAAGGAATTCACATAAAGAGTTAAGGAAATGATTATTTAATTCTCCATCCGAGTCTGATATTATCATGTGTGGAATTCCATGTTTACAAATGTAACACTCGTAAAACTTCCTAGCGCATTCAATCGCAGTTTTAGTTTTAAGCGCTATCAGTTCTGTATATCGAGTCAAAGCATCTACAATTACTAAGAGATGCTTATTTCCTCTCTGACTCGTAAAATCCTATTAATAAATCTAAATGTATTCTTTCAAAGGGTTGATTGGGCACGGGATAAGCCCCTAGGCTGACAGGTGTTTTCGTGTTCCCTTTGTTTTCCTGACAAGTGCGACAATTAGCTATCTGTTTTTTTTATATCTGTAAGCATCGTATGCCAATAAAACAATGATTTGGCTTTCTGTGACCTTATGGAGAACCGCGGGTGTCCATGCAATGGATTTGCATGCAACCAATTTAGGACAGTGGATATAAGTGAGATTGGTACCACTACCTGGTTGTTAGTCACATGTGGTGTATTGCGGGTTTTCCTTGTCACGGATCTACAGTACACAGAATATTGTCCTTGATTATATAATTCTGCTGTGTATACTTTATATATTCCTTTTCCTTAGGATTTCCTTTCAAAGCATTTATGATTTTTTTCTAATTTCTGATCTTTTCTTTGCTCAGTCTGTAATAATTCAGCGCTCCAGCCCAGATCTTCCTGTTCAAATACAGTTTTAACAATAGGCATGGATGTTGATATATCTATTAATTCAGCTAATGGGTCCGTACAAGATGACACGGGGTTGCGTGATAATGCATCAGCAATGATATTTGCTTTCCCTGGTAAATACCTGATCCTCGCGCCAAAGTCTTGGATGATCAAATGCCACCGAGTTCGTTTGGGGCTGTGACTAAAGCCTTTAAAGAAGTCGGTTAGGGGTTTATGATCAGTAAGAACCTTGACGAGATAACCGTATATTATGAACTTAAAATGCACCAGTGAATTAACAATAGCTAGCCCTTCCTTGTCTATTACTGCATACCTACTTTTGGAAGTTCTCAGTTTACGTGAATAAAAAGCTATCGGGAAAAATTGTTTGTCATATTGCTGAAGCAATACCCCAAGTACTCCTAGGTCTGAGGCGGCTGTTGCAATGAAGAATTCCTAACCGAAGTCAGGAAATTTTAAGATAGGAGAACTACACAGTTCATCTTTCAAGGTATTAAACACCTGTTGATGCTGCTCAGACCATATGAAATCTACGCCCTACTTCGTAAGATCAGTTAGGGGAGCGGCTATTATTGAAGAGTTACGTATAAAATGCCTGTAATATCCACTACACCCCAGAAATTGCTGTATTCCCTTGACATTAGTAGGTATCGGAAAGTTACGGATAGCCGACACCTTATCGTGGACTACTTTATGACCTTAGCTAGACACCGTAAAACCTAAATAGACCAATTCCGTCTGGAAGAATTCACACTTACTAATCTTTACCCTTAAGTTATGCTGACTAAGTCTCTGTAGTACTAGTTCCAGTTTACGTAGATTTTCTTCTAGGGTATTAGAAAAGATTATAAGGTCGTCCATATAGGCATGCAATACATCCCCTAGTAAGTCTCCAAACACTATGTTAATCATTCTAGTAAATGTTATGGGAGCACAATGTAAACCAAAAGGCATACGCAAAAATTCATAATGTCCCCTGGTTGTGATGAAGGCAGTGTATGGGATACTATTTTCTTCTAATGATATCTGGTGAAAGCCTTTAAGTAAGTCCAAGCTAGTAAAATATTTATTCTGACCTAACAAAGATAAAATATCGTCAGTACATGGCACTGGGAATCGATCAGGGATCGTTTCCTCATTTAAGCGACGGAAGTCTACGCAGATACGCCATGTTCGATCTTTTTCAGTACAACTATTAATGGAAAATTATAAGGGCTGTTCAATTTCCTAATGACTCCTTCTTCTAGCATTTTACCTACTTCATCATTTATCTCATTCTGGAATTTCATAGGGAGTCTGTACGAGGGTACATAGATAATTTTCTGCTAGTCTTTTAACCTTATTTGATGTTTGATAACATCTGTTTTTCCTAAGGATTCATCCGTAGTGGAGAAAACATCATGATATTCAGTTAAAAGTCCTAAAAATTTCTGCTGAGTTTCCTCTTCTTGAATGTCTTTATTGATTTTATTTCTAATAGATTGCAAAAGGAATTCGTCCGCAGCTGATTGAGCGTGATTGATTTCAGCGACAGTAAGAATACGATGTTTATTAAACTTCTATATCCAATATATGTTGATTTTTGTGAATTACTAAAGTGGTATTTAAATGATTACAGACTTCAATATTACATTGTTGTTGTGAGCTGACTGTATAAATAGCTTTTGTGACAGACAATCCATTAGTTTTCAAATTGTAGGAAAGGATTAATATTTCAGATCCCGGGTAACGTTTTCTTTACTCGCACTATTATATTCGAAGTTACGTTCGGCTCGATAGATTGCGTGCTAGATGATATTACTGGTGAACGAGAATTCTGTTGGGTCGCGTATATTATTTCTTTATTAATGAGACAAGTGATTGGTTCTTCAACGTACATTACTGTTTTATTTGTCGTGTCCTTTTTATCCAAAACTGATTTTAAGGTATTAGAAGACTTACAGAATTCTCCTTTTATATACACGCCGGGCTTGGCAGGGGCTTAGATAACGTTTTGATTGCCCATAGACGGGTATCCTATAATTACAGCTGGATACATATCAATGTTTTGTACAACAACAAAGGTATCGCAAACGTGCGCTTACCGACCTTGTACTGAACATGAGTTACGCCTATTACATCTAATTCATTATTTCCTATACCCGAGAGTCTTACTCCGGACTTCTCTATAGGGAAGTTCGAAAATAAAAAATGATGAGTCCTCAAATCCATGATATTACGAGGACTACCAGAGTCAAAAAATAATGTAAAGGATCGGTGTTCTAAATTTACAGCATATAATGTTTATCGTAAGTCATTTTGGCTTATTATTGTGTGAATTTGTTGTAAATCTACGGGAGCCTGCACTAATTTATTTGATTCGGCCGTGTGTTTCATAGGAAAATCTATTGCCTCACAATGACCTGAGAAAACATTAAATGGATTATTTGATACTACTGATGTTGATACGAATGACCCAACATCACTCTCTTCCCCATTGGAGTTAATTATGTGGTATTTGCTTTGCTCTGCACATTCTGAAAATTAGTCTGACCTTGCGAGTTCTGGGTAGACAGCCCAGGAACAGAGTTATTTGAAGCACGATTTGTTTGTTTTTGATTTTGAACTGCATTAACGTTTGGCTTTTTCTTCTTATTGAACTGAGAATTTTTCTTTTTATTTCCATAGGGAATTGACTGTGGAATTGACTGTGTAATTAATTTTGTATTTCTAGGATTCTGTTGTTGATTACGCGAGTAGCATCGACTCTATGAATGAGTTGAACTGTTATGTATTGAACAATATCGCGTTCTGCAGTCTGTGATCAAGTGACCTTGACGTTGGCAATTATAACACGTCATTCCTGCAACTTGATTTTTATCAACTACGTTTACTTGTTGTGGCTTAGTTTCATTTTTTGCAAAAACTTGTGTAAGCAAGGGATCAAGATCAGTATACTAAGACATGTGTTTCTTTACCTGTTTATATACATCTAATTCTCTACTTTCGGGCATTAACCCTGGATAGGTACGCTCCTCGGACACCCCTTTAAGGGTATACTCGGACGCGCGCGACCCCGACGGCAAAAAAAATTCTTGAAAAATCAGTTTTTGCAGTAACCTCCTTTTTTCTTTTGCCAAAAAAAAACTTCAATGAATGCTTAAAACAACTGTAAAGATAAATACTACTCATCTGCAGAAAAACTATTTATTATAAATATTTTAAAAAATTAAGTAGAAAAAAAAGACCTTACATAAAAATTCATAAAAAATTTTTTATACATATATACACAAATCCTTTTAGGAATTGATTCTTGAATGTTTAGGACACATCTTTATGTATTTTGGATGAAGTCAGACCCACGGAGGTGAAGATCTGAAATGAGAAAAAAAGGGTAACTTTTTTTGGCCAAAAAAATTTGTCCAAATTTCATGAATTTTTTTGGGTACCCAAATGAAATAGGAAGTGGCTAATTTTTTTTAGGGAATAAACATATGTTATCCTAAAATAGAAATATATAAAAAAATCTTCATTATTTTGTAAATTACATTTATATCAGGGGCCATATCTAAAGGTCATTTTTTGAGTACTTAGAAATTTTGTAAAAGAATACATATATTTAATATATATTATGATATTTATGCAGGTAAATATATAGCAAAATATCACAAATTCTATAGGGAACAAGAATATATATATATAGGGCAACTTACGCTTCGGATATGTCCACAAAATGGCCGCCAACCACACTGACTCAGACTCCCTAATCTGCCACTTGAAATGTAAGAAGGGTATGTCAATTTCAAGGTGTTATTTACTAATCTAATTATTCTTGGATATGCATAAAAATTGTATGGTGGGTTGCTGGATAATTGTCGATTATTTTACGACTATAAAATTAAAATTCTGACCCCAAAAAAATTTTTTTGAAGGGAAATAAAATCGAAAAAAAAAATGTAAAACAATATAATATTTTAGCTAAAAAAATTGATGATATTCAATCAAAAAAGAAGTAAACAAAATTTTCCGACAAATAAACATCTAGAGGAATCATTACTCTGTGATAGTTCCTTAGTACGTAGTAATTTTGAAAGAAATGGGAAAAAACGAAAAAGTGGCAATCGCAGGAAAATCGAACACACACCTATATAAGTCATATCTGGCTAAAAATAAATATATGCATGGGTAGCCAGATCATCTAGAAACACTTTCCAACACTATAAAAATACAAGTTTTGCGACACTACTTGCCAATTCCTTACGGTAACATGACTAAGCAAAATAATGCAAAACAAATAAAAAGGGGCACTTGCGGAAAAATGGCCAACATTCTAATATATGGCATTTCAGAAAAAAAAAATTTCAACCACGTACTAGGCAAACCATCAAGGCACATTTTCCAACAAATAAACATCTAAATGAATCATTACTCTGTGATAGTTCCTTAGTACGTAGTAATTTTGAAAGAAATGGGAAAAAACGAAAAAATGGCAATCACGGGAAAATCGAACACATACCTATATATACGCCATAACTGGCTAAAAAAAAGATAGGCATGGTTAGCCAGATCATCTAGAAAAACTTTCCAACACTATAAAAATATAAGTTTTGCGACACTACTTGCCAATTCCTTACGGTAACATGACTAAGCAAAAAAATGCAAAACAAATAAAAAGGGGCACTCGCGGAAAAATGGCTAACATTCTAATATAGGGCATTTGAGAAAAAAAAAATTCAGCCACGTGCTAGGCAAACCATCAAGGCACATTTTCCGACAAATAAACATCTAAATGAATCATTACTCTGTGATAGTTCCTTAGTACGTAGTAATTTTGAAAGAAATGGGAAAAAACAAAAAAATGGCAATCACAGGAAAATCGAACACATACCTATATATACGCCATATCTGGCTAAAAAAAAAAGATAGGCATGGGTAGCCAGATCATCTAGAAACACTTTCCAACACTATAAAATTATAAGTTTTGCGACACTACTTGGCCAATTCCTTACGGTAACATGACTAAGCAAAAAAATGCAAAACAATAAAAGGGGCACTCGCGGAAAAATGGCCATTCTAATATACGGCATTTCAGAAAAAAAAAATTTCAGCCACGTGCTAGGCAAACCATCAAGGCACATTTTCCGACAAATAAACATATAAATGAATCATTACTCTGTGATAGCTCCTTAGTACGTAGTAATTTGAAAGAAATGGGAAAAAACGAAAAAATGGCAATCACAGGAAAATCGAACACATACCTATATATACGCCATATCTGACTAAAAAAAAGATAGGCATGGGTAGCCAGATCATCTAGAAACACTTTCCAACACTATAAAAATATAAGTTTTGCGACACTTCTTGCCAATTCCTTACGGTAACATGACTAAGTAAAAAAATGCAAAACAAATAAAAGGGGGCACTCGCGGAAAAATGGCCAACATTTTATTATACGCATTTCAGAAAAAAAAATTTCAGCCACGTGCTAGGCAAACCATCAAGGCACATTTTCCGACAAATAAACATCTAAATGAATCATTACTCTGTGATAGTTCCTTAGTACGTAGTAATTTTGAAAGAAATGGGAAAAAACGAAAAAATGGCAATCACAGGAAAATCGAACTAATACCTATATATACGCTATTTCTGGCTAAAAAAAAATAGGCATGGGTAGCCAGATCATCTAGAAACACTTTCCAACACTATAAAAATATAAGTTTTGCGACACTACTTGCCAATTCCTTACGGTAACATGACTAAGCAAAAATATGCAAAACAAATAAGAAGGGGCACTCGCCGAAAAATGCCCAACATTCTAATTTACGGCATCTCAGATAAAAAAAAAGACATGCACGTGTTAGCCCAACCATCAAGGCACACTTTCTAACACATAAACAGGAAAAAAAAATCAATAATATACGGCAATTCCTTACTACGTAGTAAATTTTTACAAATATTGAAAAAAAAAACAGAAATTGGCAACCGCAGTTAAATACCCAATATACCGATAACTACGTCGTATCTGACAAAAACAAAGTCACACATGGGTAGCCAGATCATCTAGACACACTTTCCAACACTAAAAAGGCAAAAGTTTTACGACACTATTTGGCAATATCTTACGGAAAAATGACTTGGCAAAAAAATGAAAAAAAATGAAAAAGGGGCACTCGCGGTAAAATGGTCCTCGTGGTGATGAACGATATTTTAACTAAAAAAAAAAATCATGCACATGGTAGCCAAACAATCCACCAAGACTTTCCACAACTGATAACCTATACAAGTTGCACCATTCTACGACAATTTCATAATACGTAATAACTTTGATAATTATGCAAATTACCTTAGAAGGGTAAACTCGGTCGCGCTCGACCCCGACGCGTCTCAGTAATCGGGGAAGGAGTACAGCTACTGCAATGCACATCTGGACACTACTAGAGCGTTTAGGCGAGACACCTACTGCAGGTCGATCACCCACAAATTCAGTCACGGGGGTGAGTCACGTGAGAAAAACCTCTTTTTTTTTTACGCTCAGGGTCGCGGACGACCCACCGTACCGTTCCAGGGTTAACTTCTTATCAAAACACTGCACTAAAGCTTCTGGCAACATAAGTGTCATACAAGTTAAATACATTAATCGTAAGAAATCTTTCACGGCAATGTTATCTCCTGTAACCCAAGTAGAATTACCTAAAATATCCTGATATTCATTTAGCCTATCGGCAATGAGAGCCGCTCTTTCTATAACATTAAGCTGAGTCATAGTGGCTTGATTAAGTGTATTTCTTAATGTTAAAACTACATCTAAGGCTTCCTCACCGCCATAGATCGCACGTAGCCTAACTTTAAAATCGTCCCATGTAACTGCCTCTTGAAAAGAAACTCCCTAAGATACGCACATGCATCTCCTTTAGAAAAGTCTATAAAACTTTTAGCTTCTTGTAATTGTACAAATGGGTCTATGATATGTTTTGCATTTAAGTGAGCGTCAACTGATGAAATCCAAGACTCGACATTCTGAGGTAAGAACTTATTGACCCGACCTTGAAAAGGAAGGATAGCTGAACGTGCACTTACTAGGGTTACTACCGGAGCGGGGTTACTAGGTTCGGGGATGGGGATACTTGGTCCGGGATTTACAGGAGGTGTCATGTTAAATTTAACTTTTTTTCTATCTCTTCGA